>NW_020838008.1:7667142-7700554 GCF_003676395.1 Aethalodelphis obliquidens
AAAAAAAAAAAAAAAAAAAAAAAAATTATGCTGCTTTTATAATTACATATTCTGCCTTGGAAAGTATATTTCTGACAGGGGGAAACTTCCATTTTGATGAAACACCAAAAATTAATAAATCCTCCACTTAAATTTTAGATATGTATTTATTGGAAGAATTTTTATAGAATAGTTTTTGGTCTCTATATTCAAACAGTATTTCTCCTCCACTAACCTCATATTTCCAGTGCTGAGGGTTGTAGGTAGTTTGTTTTCTCTGTAGGATCTCTGGTCCTGATGCATTCTCTCTTAATACCAGAGGGCCATCAGAGAATTCCCAGAAGTCATTCCTCTACAGGGATAGCAACCAGTAATGTAACTATCCATGGCAGTGACTGCAAACTACATAAATCTATCCTATTTGATACAAAATAAATGTAATGGCTGCAACTCAACTTCCATTTAGCTGGACCTCAAAATGCCCTCAACAACTCTAGTCACATGAAAACAATAAAAAGAAGTCAGAGTTGAAAGAGAGTAAAATAAAGCTAAAGGATTAAAAATTTTTAAAAAAATTTCAAATACGCAATTCAGTTTAAACACATAACTAGATCCCTTCCAGGCATAAATCCTCCTCTGGGCACTTATGATAATTACTTTTCAATGTAAAGTTTTTATTGAAGATAACTTTCCTTCCCCTCAAATTGTAAGTATATGGGTTTTTGTTTTGTTTTGTTTTTTGTGGGGTTTTTTGCGGTACGCGAGCCTCTCACTGTTGTGGCCTCTCCCGTTGCGGAGCACAGGCTCCGGACGCGCAGGGTCCGGACACGCAGGCTCAGCGGCCATGGCTCACGGGCCCAGCCGCTCCGCGGCATGTGGGATCTTCCCGGACCGGGGCACGAACCCGTGTCCCCTGCATCGGCAGGTGGACTCTCAACCACTGCGCCACCAGGGAAGCCAGTAAGTATATGTTTTGATAAAGTTTTGTGTGTACACACTCTTGTTACTAGTACTCAGATAAAAAAACAGAACATAATCAGTGCCCCAGCAAGCCTCTTGTGCCTCCTCCCATCACTATCCCTCACAGTCCCTATTCTGACTTCTAAAATCACAGATTAGGTTTACCTGGTTTTGAACTTTATATAAATAGAGTCATACAATATGTACTCCTATGTCTGATTTCTTTAGTTCAATATCATTTGTGAAATTCACTTACATTGTTGCATATTGTAGTTCCTTCATTTTCATTGCTGTATAACCTTTAATCGTGTGAATATGCCACAATTTATATACTTGTTCTGTGATTGATAGGCATTTTGGAAGATTCCAGTTGAGTCTATTACTAATAGTGCTGCTGTGAATATTATTTTTTATGTCTTTGTGTGTAGAATGAAGTTCTGATAGTTATACATCTAGAGTGATAATTGCTGGCTCACAGAGTATTGTTGTTCAGCTTCAGAAGATACTGCCAAAAACTTTCCCAAAATGTTGTACTAATTTACACATATCTTGGCTGAAACTTGGTGATATCTGTCTTTTTCATTTTAGACATTCTGTAAGGTTTATTTATAGTAATACCAAAGTGTTATAATTGGCATTTCAGTGATTACCAATGAAGTTTACCAACTTTTCATATGATTATTGGCCTTTTAGATATCCTCTTTTATAAAGTATCTACTTAAGTCTTTTGGCTCTGTTTTCTATTTGTCATTGTCATATATTCATTACAGTGCTTTATATCTTATGGCTATACTTAGATTGGCTGCATCTTTTAAAGAAATATCTAAATGAAATAAGAAGTGTAGACATTTTAAGCGTATGTGTGAAAAGAGTGAAAAGTTATGACTTAGATGGAAAGCAAGTGACTATGTTTAGTACTGTCACCTAGGAGATCATTTGCATTCTCATATCTTTTAAGAACTAGTTTTTTCTCGTTCTTATTTATAACCATTTAAAAAATATAGGTTATAAAAGATTATATATAATGCTCTATAAAGACCTTACTCCAGTTAGAATATTGGGGCTTGTACGCTTTTATTTTCTAAATTCTCAAATGCTTTGAAAGGAGCTTATTGTGAATGTACTTTTTTAAGCAGGAAATAATTCTTTTTTAAATTATGGTCTTTTTACTCTACCCACAAGTCTTAATGGGTTTACTTTATTTGGTCAGATTTGACAGAAATTTTCATCATGATATTTGCAATGTCCATTATGTTTAGAAATTCAGTCAAATTCTAAAACTAAAACACATTCCAGATTTCATTATGAGTTTTCCCTCACACTCTTTATAAGAGCTCTAATATTTGTCCAGTGTATTAGAATGTTTTCTGGCATAGTGCTAACAAAATTAATATTGCCAGAGTGTTAATATTTCTCGTTTCTCACTTTCCTTATGTTTCTCCTTTCTTCTAAATACTTACTCTGCACTACTCAAAAATATTCATTCCGTTAATTAAGTCACTAGACATAATCAAAAGTGAAAGAAGATAATTTAAATACACTTCTCTTAGGGTAGAATAATTCAAACAAGCTCTCCTCTAAAGCACAGTATGAGCAGAGTATGGGAGAAAAAGATATACTTGTTTACAGCCCTGGTTTCCTAAAAACTATGAAAGGAAAAAATTGTCAAGGTTTTGCCATAAATGATGAATCATCAACAATATTGTTATTTTTGTTTTCAAAAATTTAAAATTCACACACAGTCATATCCAAAGATCTCAAAGATAATTTCCAGCTGGATATAATGAAACCCATGCTAAGACTATTAATCAAATTAAAGCCAAGATTCTGGGAATAATTTCTTTTATGCAGAAAGTTGCATTGCTGGTTTCTCCTCTTATATTAATATCAATAGTTTTATACAAAGCAGGAACTTAAAAAAAAAAAAAGAGAGAGAGAGAACAAAGACTACAGATGATGTAAAGATGATTGCAGTTAATTTTTGTCTCCTGTCTGAGCACTGGAAAAAAGACACCTCCTAGAACTGAAAATTGTTAACACTTAGATTACATATTCCTTCTTTTTAAGCTCATCTTTAAGATGGTCAAAAGCAAGAGGCTTTTGTTAATACTGCAGGTTGGATTGTCTTAGGCTTTGAAAATGTGATTTAAATAGAGAAGGAATCATTATGGATGAGCATATTGGATTTTGCAAGTATTTGACTGTTTTGGTACTTCAAGCCTGAATGTTTTCCAACTCTCTGTACCATGGATGCTTCCCACACACTGAAATGTCTTACTGTTGTATTCAGAGTGAAGGAAACCAGGCAAGGAAGTCTATCTTCCAAAGAGAGTCCCTCTGTATATAACATTCATTTAGCTGTCAAAACAGAAAAAGGCTGCCTGACAAATGTCTAAATATCAGAGTGTTCATGTAGGCTCATTGTCTGAGGTTTGTGTTTTAAATTTACATTTAAACATGTTTATTATATTTATTGCTCATATAAAGATTTGCCCATTTTAGTTGTAAATGATGTGTGTACTATTTTTTTGCGGTTATGAAAAGTCATATTTTCTGTGGTAGAGGTGAATTCGCTGTCTTTAGTAGAGTTTTATATATCAGGAGGCAGAAAAATATATGAAAAAGAGTTTTATATTATTTGACTCATCCTTTAGTAAGACTTCATAAAAAATACAAATATGGCACAATATTGTTTCTTTTTTCCAGATTATTATCACAAATAGAACCGTTAAAGGTCTGTCTATCTTCCTGTGCTCCAAATAAAATTAAGTATTGTACTTTTAAGTCTATAAACTTTGCTTGGAATAGAGTTGGGGCTTAAAAGATTTGCTAGAATCTTCTAAAGGCTTCAGGTGCATCAAATTCTGCACATATACAGACTCAGGGAAAAACGTATGATAAGCAAAGTTCGGTTTTGGAGTCCTGTTGTCTCTCTTCCTGTGCCTTTTTCATTTCTCTTCTAGGGTCTCTTCCTTCTGGATGCCCAATAATCCATTCCCATGTTAGTTGCTTTCTTCCTTGAAGGAAAGCTTTATGATTGATCAATTCTTTCAAATAAAGGTATAATGATTTTTTTTTTTTTTTTCCATCTTGAGGATTCCTTGTGCTATTTGGATTTAAATAAAATTTTCTGGAGAATGTGTGCTTAACCCAAAGAAGTACAGTTTTAATGTCTGGATTCTGATGTCCTGTTTGTCTTCTCACTTTATTTTTTTGGCTGGCCAGGTCCCAGGGCCTAGGAAACCTTCCAGAGTGGTCTCTAGCTTTGGAGGCAGGGGGTGCTCCTGAAGAGGAAGGGGCTGTGACTGAGGGAGCCGATGCTGCTCTCTGGATTCCAATGTCCTTCCTTCCTTCTTTCCTTCCTTCCTAAGACAGAGCAAACTGGGCTCTTGTGTGGGCTATAGAGTATAGGTTAAAGGATCTTAGTGAAGGCTAAGTTGAAAGCATTAAACACAAATAAGGCAAGAACTTGATTGGGTGGTGATAGCTCAGGCTCTGAACAAAAAAAGTAATAAAAGAGGGAGGCTTGGAGCTTGTGTACAGTTTTAAGACACAGTTTCCGAGAAGACTTCAAAGACTGGAGTCAAACAGTGAACACTGTAGATAGAGTTCTCTGGTCCCTAGGCTAGTAGCATCTGGAAAGAATCCATTGTTATATTGTCCTAACCAAGTGCTTTAGAGATTGGCAGAATTAAAACAGCACGAAGCTCTCAGTCCTGACCCACATAGTGTGAACAGCTTCTCCTTATAGCTTTTAAAGATCCTGACTGTATTTGGTTCTTCTGGAAATGGAACCTATTTGGGGCACAGGGCAACACTGAGGAGATGCTAAAAAGTTCTCCTAATTTTTCCCATATCTGCCAGAGATGGTCAAGGGACCTAATCAGAGAACCCTTGAAAATCGCAGGTACCTTTCCATTTAAAGTACCTGTTACTGAACGTAAATTCGTGTGCCTGACGCACAGAGAGGCCAAACAAAAATGTCAGTTTGGAGCAGGCAAAGGTTTATTGCAGGGCCATGCAAGGAGATGGGTGTCTCATGCTCAAAATACCCGGAACTCCCCGAAGGGTTTCAGCAAAGCATTTTTAAAAGCCAGGTGAGGGGGGAAGGAGTGTCCCAGGGTATGTGATCGGCTCACACACAATTCTCTGATTGGTTGATGGTGAGGTAACAGGGCAGTTAATATTATCAATCCTTAGAAGCCGGTAGGTCTGGGGGCTCATGATCATCAAGTAGTTAATTTCTTCCATTTGGTGGTGGATTTAGCATCTGTAAAACAACTCAGGAAGTGTGCAGATACTATTACCTACGTACTTCAGAGAGGAGCTACAGCAGACGATATGGGGGAGGTATCTGTCCTGGGAAGGCCTCATAGGGTCCTGCTAGGTTACACATCCATGTTTCCGTGGTGCAACTTACTTATTTATTAGTTCGTTCATTCATTTATACATTGAAGTAAAATTTATTTTACTTGTACCCTAGGAGATGGGATTCAGTGTTCAAGAAGATAAACAAGGTCCCTGCTCTCATAGAAGGATCTGGACAAAGAATGAGTAAGTAATTTATACCACTCAATTCTCACTTTTAATGAAAAGTCCTTATTTCAGCAGGTTTGTTTATTGATAATGAAGGACCTAAGATTTGTGAAAGGGTATATCCAAAATAAGTTATTCATAAATATTCAATAATATCTTATAACTGACAATACTAGATACATCAAAAATTATAGAGGATGCTCAATAAATGCATGCAGCTTTAGAAAGGGTCAAAGGGAATCATCTTTAGATTACCCATCCTTTGTCTAATGCAATCAGATGTAATATTTAGGAATTTGTATCTGTATGTAGGTACCTGAGTTAAGAATCAAGAGTAAAGGAGACAACTTGATGGTTTTATCAATTTGCATTTTTATCAAGACCACTTATTATGTGGAGATTTTATCTTTTCATGTCATTGCATTTAAAAATAAAAGGTTATTGTAAAATCTGGCATCATAAGGCATGTATCAAAGTATCTTCAAGGAAATTCCAAGTCATTTGTGAATCAAAGGCAGGTCTTTTCGTAAGTATGGTGGCAACTTGTGGCAGTATTGAATTTTAATGCAGATTACTTGCCTATCTTATCAGAAAGGTGGGATTCTTTAAGAAAAAGAAAGCTACTCTAAATATCAATACATGACATGATTATGTGATTAGGCCTTAGACACTGACATCTTTAAATCATGTTCTAGCTAGGTAAAGTTAGTTGTTTACTGAGCATACACTATGTTCGTTGTGTGGCAGTGTAATACATAGATGGATAAGATATGAATCATCCACTTAAGAAGGCTTTAACAAGGTTTATATTGGCTCCCTTCATTCCAGATAAGTTGATATAAGTATTCCGACCTTCCACATTACCATACTTGTCGTAGTGCCTTGCTTCTACGACCTTGCTTAGCCAGTATTTTTGATTGAGTGGAAAGTGAGTGTAGGGAGTGATGATACAGTCATAACTTAATGGGCTAGTTCTTCCTCAGGAGGGAGATACTAATATATGCTCTTTGAGACCGATGGAGATGATATACTGTACCCTCAAGCCCTCTACCATTTCAGCCAAGTTTTCATCTCTGGAGGAAGAATTCTAGGACAAGCATAACAGCCTGAATGGTCTCACTGCAGGTTGCTAGATAAAGTGCTTGTGCCATCTCCTCCTCTAATGATTTTTCTGCAGAGGCACCTCCATTGCATCACTGCCAGATGGAAAGTTTACTCGTGGCTCCTCTCCAGTTTGAGCCAGGCCATGCTTCCTCTTAGGGCCATACAGTTCAGGCTAGCTGGTTAATTAACAAGCTCTTAATAAACACCTACTCTGTGTGGAACACTCTGTGCAGTTCTGCTCTCTACCTATACAAAACCTACTCACACATCACAGCTCAGCTCCAGGCTCTGCTCCTTTGCCTCCTCTACTGATTCTAACCTATGTTGATACACCCTGTGGAAACGATCATCTGAACCATTTGGCATTTTAATATTTTTTTATCATTTGATTTTTTATTGATATCTAAGTGTACACTTTAATTTCTAAGCACAACTGTAAGCACAAAGACGTTATTTTTCCATTGTTACTTATTATAGTTGAAGATTGCTTTGTGACTAATTTATTGTTACTTAAAATACTGTTTCCCAAAAGTGTTTCAGGAAATGCTAGTCCTTAAAAAAATTCTGGGAAAAAGGGCAGGTGGTGGTGTGAGACGGTCGAATAAGTTTGTGAAAAGCTGTACACCATTTCTTCCCTCTTGAAAATACATTGAAGACAATTCAAACTTTGCAAATTCATGTGTTAAAGATAAAATTTTAACTCGGTTTTCCCTAAATTTAACCAATTCCTTGTTTAATGAGATCAGATATAATCTTCAGGAATTACGTCTTTATTTAGATATCTGAAGTAAGAATTCACTATTAGAGATAGAAGTTTAAACTTGGTGTGGTTTGTTTTTATGGTGACAGTCAAATACCTTTTACCTTTTTTACCAGTCAAATACCTTTTTTACCTTTTTATATATATAAAATATACCTTATGGGTATATATTCAAACGAAAGCCCCTCCCCTGTCCCTTTACTGAACACCATTTAACATCCCTCAAAACCAGCACTCTACTGAATAATTTTTGCGAAATACATTTTTCCATTGTAGGCAATAGTTACGGCTAGTGGTATAATCAAAGTAGATGCTACATCTGAGAGGTAGCATCTGTTTGGCTCGTGGCTGTGGTGAGGAATATCCTAGATGTCCAGAAACTTTGTACAGGCAGGGGTTAAGTTCTCTTACTTAACCTTTGAAGCTGTGATATAAGTGATACAAGAAAAACAGGTGTAACATCTATCACCCCAGTGGCAGTCAAGGTCCATTCAGTTGATCAGATTATCTCTGTCACTAAATAGAGAAGGACTGTCATTTGGTCAAAACTGTCAAGCTCAGCTCCCATGCTAGAGTCTTCCAATAAGCTCAGGAGACATTAAACCAGACAGTTTCCTTGTCATCAGACTTGAAACTACAAGGAGGTCCATAGCATTATTTAGTTGCACAGGGTACATTTTATGAAATACTGTGCCTGAAAAGTCAGAAGGAGGAAAATCACTCCAACAGAAGTAGTGTTTCTATGTTTTCTCACATAGGAAGTGGTGTTTTCTAAGTTTTCAGATAAATGGCCACAGAGTTTAGGAAAATGTTCAGGAATTGATGCTATGTCTTGTTTTTGGCAATGTCAATTAGAGATGTTTGCCAGGTTTCTCCATTGTAAAATTTCAAATTTTTCTTTTGAAAGTAGTAAATATGTCGTAAGAGATACTTTGAGACTATGCAAATATTTTGTTTCTCATCATACTTTGACCCAGTAATTTTAGCATTAGTTGATGACTCCTGCCTACAGTACCTATTACTAAAATGTTCACCAAATGGCAAATTGCTATCATTCCTCCTACATTTATTAATTGCAATCCTAGTATAAGGAAGAGCTACCCCTTTTACCCCATTTATTTGTTTATGTATTTAATTACTTACTTATATCACTATAGACTCATGGAGATTTATTTTATTTGATGTGCTATTATCCATTGCTTGTTACTGTTTAGTTTTTTTCCTTAACTTGTCTCAGCTTCAGCTTTTGGAAACATCTTTAAGTTGGCTTTTGTGACCCTCATCCTTTTTTTGTTTTAACACTTCCTTATTTTTCAGAACTCTAAGATATTCCAAGCTCATCTTGTACTTCCTCAGTAATTTCCCAGCCCTAGAATCAGTAATTTTTCAAGTGTTTTTGTTTCTTTTGGGGAATTGTTTATAGAAACCAAGATCTAGGCATAGAGTGTTCTCATTGCTACTGGGACGTCATTGCTGTTATGCCATCTCAGTGAATACAGCTAGAAAATATTTGTATGTATAGTAACCCTTGTATATATACATCTACATCTATTTCCTAACAATTCACATTATTTCTAATAAAATCCATCAGTTCCAACTGATATTTCCAATTCCAATCTAACATCACCTTGTTCATTCTAGCCTTCTCCTTTCCTTATTTGTAACTCCTTTCTCTGGTAGTGAGAAATCTGTGTCTCATTATCCACAATCCATTACTATCGGATACACTGACATACGATAGTCACAGAATTGCTAATTCATACTCCAGTGAAATCAAATTTACCAACTGAAGCATTATATTTGTGTATAGTTCTTTTTTTCTTTAGGCTTATAGTATCTTGTGAAAATACTTTTTTTTTTTTTTATGGAGTTATTTAGTCTATTTTTCTCTGACCCCTGCAGTGGGACTATTTATTCATTTGTAATAGGATTAGGTTTATTTGTTATTTTTGTATTCCATTTTCAGTCCTTCCCCTATATCCAGTTTGAATTTAATTATTTATTGCTTCTGTTTATAAAATATTGCTATGATTCTAAGATGCAGAACTATACATACAGGTACACTCAAAGAAGTTTCTCTTCCTCTCCTTCTTTTCTGATCCACTCCCGTTCTCATTCCCCCATCCTTTCCACTCTATTCCCACCACCCCAGAGGTAACCCATCTCATTTGTTTCTGAATTTTTTTACCTGAATTACTTTTTCCACTAATGAGCAGATATATTGATATTTTCTTACTTGTCTTTCTTTATGAAAGGCTGTATGCTATATTCTTTTGTACTTGCCTTTTGCACTTAGAAATCCAACCTGAAAATTACTCCATGTCAGTAATAGAGATCTTCCTCATTCATTCTTACAGCTGTATATGGAGCACCTAACATTTTTAAGGGTCTGTACATACAAACTGATGAGAATGACCAATTGTATTCATTGATTGTGATGACTACTTATATTCAAATCAAAATAAAATACCCCATGACTTGCCGCCTGAAGTTTTATCTCATCCCTGGCTTCATGAGTCAGAAAACTTACAAATGTCTAACTTAGTTTCATGCACATGCTCTGGCTGGTGCTTCTCACTCTCTTCCTTCCCGTTTCTTCTTGCTCAAGTTGGCTTTTGCTTCATCTTGTGGTCTCATGTTTGAAATGAGTCATTAGTTTCTGGTTCTCCCATTCTCTGTCTTGCCTCCAGGCACCGTACATCAATATGGGTTCTACCTTGGCAACACCACAGCTCCTGGCCTGTGTGTCAGTTTCACTGTAAACTCCCCTGGTCATGGTGGTCTTGCTTTTATAACCAGACCTAGTCTAGCTGAGTCTAATCCAGCTAACTCTACTGCAGATTTTTCTTTCGTCTCTGACTTCTCTGCGGCCCTCACTCACTCTTAGGCAAAATACCTGGGATACTGTCCAATTTGCAGAATGAGGCTTGGCTTTAAATTTTAGCACTTTTTTTTTTTGAAAGAGGCTTACGTCTTTTTACTATATCTTTGCAATGCGTTTACTCTATTCATTTAGGACACTGTTAAACAGTTCCCTCATGAAATTCATCCATTATGGTAAATGTTTTCACTTCATGGAAACCTACTGAAATGGAAAGTATTTTGAAAATAAATGAAACCTATTTTTGAAGACTATGCATGACCAGATTTAGCAAATGTTGATAGCTTGGAAATTCCTGATACTTTAAAGGAAGAGGGGAAAAAAAAGACAGTTCTGTGCTAGAAAGTTTTTAGCCTGCACATGTAACTTTATTTTTATAGATGTAGTGATTAAAATCTTGATTAATTATTCCAGGAAGTCTAACTCATAAAAAACAAACTTTCCGATTATCCAAATAAGTGCACACACAAATCAAAATGCAGGAATGCTATCTCTCTGTTTAACTCTCTTCTCACTAAAATGTTATGAGATTCTGTTCATTCCCTTTTTCTGTTGATACACATAACAGTTTAGACATCTGGATTTGAGCTATATGAAAAGCAGGGGACAGCCATTAGAAGGAATAAGTAGAAAACATGTGCAGTGAATATTTGTGATAAAACAAGCCATTTCATTATCCACATGCAGTTGGAGACTTTTTTCTACTTTGGCAGAAATCAATTTAACTCTCACATCAATAGAACATCTCCTAGATGAACCCCTGAGGTGGGTTTATAAAGGGTATCTGATTTTTTCATTAATGCAAAGCTATTAAAGCCATAAATAGGGCTTAACAGCATTCAACATTCATTGCAGAAGGGCTCCTCTAGCAAAGTTGTATACAGAGAAAAATAACAATTTCCTATAAATTCTGGCATTTAAAGGTGGGAAGTGATCTGAAAATTGTAAGATGGAAATGTAGGTTCTAAGGATGAAAATAGGACAATAATGGTCAGATCTGAAGAATTCACTTTTTTTTCCAGATCAGGTTTAATTTTGCTTATACTATAAATGGATACACACACTTGATACTCTAAAAATACACTGTGTATATTTACTTGCCACAGATGTCTGATGAATCACTGTACAATATGTTTGAGATAGGTGAAAATGATTTGAACATCTAATGGAATAGCAACTAAATATAGTACTTTAAAATAAATTACAGAGGTTAAACATCCTGAGACATTTTAAGGTTACCTCTCCCTAATTGATAAACAGGGTATTCATTTGTCTTTTTTCTCTGCATTTCTCATTTTTTGAGATCAGATAGCTTGTTCTACCAAATAGTTTCTGAGATATCCCATCTTCTTTCTAAATGCTCCTTTTTTTTTTTTGAGACAAAGAGTTAAGAGTAGTAACAGGTTAGTGTGAAATGTGTAGGTTAACATATTAACTAACTAATAAAACCTAGACGTTATGTTAGGTGTTGGAAATATAATAGTAAAAAAATATGGGCCTTGCCCTCACAGAGCCTATAGCCTATTATAGTCCAAGTAAGAACATATATATGTGTGTGTGTGTGTGTGTGTGTGTGTGTGTGTGTGTGTATATATATATATATATATATATGCAGGTTGTTAAAGAGCTATGAGGGGCAGCAGTAGGATGCCAAGAAGATAACGAGTGGGTGAAGTCATCAACTCCCATAGGTAGGTAGTCATGAAAGAATTCCCTCCTGAAGTTTGAAGAGAAAACCATATGAAAGCTAGCAGAAGAATACTCTAGATAGAGAAAGGAGCTTGTCATGTCCAGGGATCTGAAAAGAGGCCAATGTAGCTAGAGTACAGTGCAGAGAAGTTCAGATAGGAAACAAAAAAATGGAAGTTGAGAAATCGGAGTTTTCAGTGACGAAGCTGTATGGCAAAAGCAGATGGCATCTGGAGGGATGGGGATTTGTAGTCAGAGGTAGAAAGAGGAAAGTTTACACTTTCAGATGTATAGCAGCTCTAGATGATTGCAAAGTTTGCAGTGCTACCTAGCAGACCTGGGGGATGAAGTAGAAACATTTTGAGAGTTATAGAATGAAAAGATGTCAAGGAATGTTAAGAGAAGGCTGTTAAGGGGTCCTCATGGTCTTTGAGACCAGGCTAAGTATTATAGAAAGCAAGACTCTTTTAACATATGGGAAGTATACATTTTGTTATTATGCTAAATTCAAATCTCTATGATTAGAACATTTTTACGAGTTTTTAAATGGGCAAAACTTATTCAAAACATTAAGGATGTTCAGTTTTCTTCACGTACATATGGGATAGTGAGAAATTTGTTGTACTTTGACTGAAACTGTCATTTTTACATTCAGCAACCAACTGTCTGTATTGTATCAGAAACAAATAATCCAGTCATTAAAATAATCAGAGGCAGTGATTCTCAAACTTGCCTAGTGTAAGGATCACCTAGGATGCTTGTGAAAAGTGAAAACTCCTGGGTCTCATCCCAAATTTACTGACTCACAATCTTCTGGAACAGTGTTTGAAATTTTTCATTTTTAATAAGCACCGTAAATAATTCTTAAGATCAAAAAAGACTGGGAAAAGCTGCTGTAGTGGAAATACAACATACTATGCATGAGGAAATACGAATTCTAGGCCCATTTCTCTGCTAACCAGCTTTTGATCCAATTACTTAATCTTTCTTGGTCCTCAGTTTCCTTTTCTACAAAATAATTATTTTGAGGGTCATCCATAAAAATTTCCTAGCATCAGCACTTCCATCTATGGTCTGTATAGGAAATTTTCCATATACAGTAAGTTAATAGTTTAAGTCTTGTGACTTCAGGGAACATTTAAGAAAACAGCAAATTACAAGTGATTTGCTGAAGACTCCATGAAATTAATAAGAAGGCATTTTTCTTATTTTCTGGTATTTTTAAGGACTGGCCACCTTACCATATCTTTGTGGAAATAATCTAAGAGATTTTCTGGCTCTCTTCTTTTGAATCTCCTTAAAAGTTTTCATTGAAATAGCTTATCGAAAGAAAAAACAACTCAGTAAAAATAACAGTCTTAAACCCAAAATATATTTATTAAAATAACTATTCTTATAGTCAAAGGAAACCATGACAGACAGCAAAAGAAATATAATTTTTAACAATAATGTTTTATATTAAAACATGTTTTAGATTTAAAAGGCGTGTGTACCACTAGTAATATAATATAGCTCCTTAGATATCTAGTACAGTGTTTTTAAAGCTGTGGGTTGCAGTGTATTAGTGGATAGGAACCAAAAATGTTTTTGCAGATTAAATTGAACACAATAAAAATATCAAACACATATAGTAGGTTAAGTATTATTTTGTGAACGTTCTTCTTCAGGTATATACTCATATATATAGACATATTTTTGTATATATGCATATCTATAAACACATGAGATTTTATACAAAATGAATTTCTCGCTGTGTCATACATGTATAATATGCATTATTTACTGCTATATTACAAATAATTATGAGTTTGGGATATTAAGTTAGACCTGTGAATACTGTGCCTGAAAACATGAGGGAAAAAGTATATCTCAGGCTCCTGTGAAATATGAGCACGAACTCAGTGAGCTCTGACTTACATCTCATTTCTAAGTACTCACTCCACACAGTTAGTGTTCTGTCTCCAGATATCCAGGTACGAAGGCCCAATAACATTGGTGCTTGGCACCAGAATCTAAATGAAGCACAGTGTTATAAGGGAAAGTCAACCCTGTTCAAAATCATACTCAACGCTCTTTACTACCTACCTCCCAGGTAGATTGAAATGTCAGTGTCCATTATTTGCTGTAAACTTCTTGAGATCAGAGACCCTGGCTTCTGTTCAAGACAAAATCAGTTTATTTTCATCGGTATGGGGAAAACCTGAGGATTTCAACTGGATTTACTAATTTTCTTTCAATAAGTAGTTATATTTTAAAAAGAAGAATTGACTGTAGCTCCTTAATTTGGCATTTACAAGTGTTTATGAATTTGAGGAATATATTTAGATGAAAAACGATTTGGCTTCCTTGCATGTCTTTTCCCTGAACCTGATACATACAGCCCTATGTCAGGTCCAGAACACATGACAAAAAAGCAAGTTGTTGGGCCTCCAGTGACAACATGGAATTTGAAGTTCTAAGAACTAGATGTTCATTGAAAAATTGAACTGCAACATGCCAGGCTCAGAGAGTGACGTTTTCATAAATTAATGCTATCAGAAGCTGCTGGAATTTTCACAATTGTCTTATTTGAAACCAGCAGACATTTCAGTAGAGGTCATGCTGATTATGCTGGGGGTAAATCTGAAGACTTCCAATGCATGTAAGAATTTTATCTGAATACATAGTGATAAAACTCAAATATAGATATATATTTATGCTTAAGAAAAACCCTATATTTGTATGCTTAGTCCCTCTTCAGTTGCTCTAAAATATGTTTCTCTTTTTATGTACTTAAACTTACATATCGCTTTTGGTAGTTTTTATCTAGAAGTAACAAAAATCTTAAACTATAAGTTTCAGTTTGATGGACATAGATTTGAATTGCAACTAGACAATGGAATAAGAAATGATAAAACTACAGTGAGGAAGTGACAGAGGCTAACAGAAAGAGAAGGAGAACTAATTTTCCACTTACTTTGACTATGTAATAATTTCTGAACAGTTCAAACCTGGGTGAACCCTGAACACAGGAATTGATTGGGAATTATTAAATATTTATTTCACGTTTTTCATTTGCCATTAGGTCATTGGGTATAGGTCATACATGAAGAATATTCTGAAACCGTAATAAGGATTATGATTCTAAATATTCTATTAAACATTTCGTTATGTTAAAAAAAATATATGGGAAACCAGGACAACTCCTCTGAGACATGCGATGAAGCCTCTAAGTGGGAAATCAGAATTGGAAATCTTAATATGCCTGTAATTTTTCTAACCATGTCTTTATCTACCGGAACTCATATTATCTCACTTAACTCACTTCCCTCCCCTTTAAACCTTTGCAAGATGGGTTTTAAAGGAAGTGATCAATTCCAGTTCATCATCCCTGAACGGAGCTGAAGTTTCACTGGCAAGAAGGAGTTAGGGTGGTAGTTTCCAGCCTTTCTAGCAGCAAACCTACTGCCCATTTCCCTGAAATACAAAACAATAATGGGAACAAGAAGTTAGAATTTTACTTACTGACAGTGTAAGATTCCGCGGGAGCAGAGATCAGTGTCTGCTGACCTGCCAGAGGACAGACTGCCTGTGGGTTGCTCCCATCCCTGCCCCATTCCTGGCCAGGGAGCCTCAGAGTGGTTGCCACAAGGACCCTCAGCCCTGCTGGAGGCCATGAACGCGTCTTTCACTTTCTTAGGGAGTAGCACTGTCTGTACACTAAAATAGAAAACAACAGACAGAGATGATAACCATCACACTGTCACAAAGTAATTTAAATTAAATTTAAAAATACACAAACAAATCAGACAGCACATTCCCTGGGAATGGAATGTGAAGCACATTTGCACTCGCAGATACTCCCCATTTAGTCCTGTTAGCAAGTAGGTCTGTCCTAGCCTTCATTCTATGGACTTCAATTACTATATTTTTCTAAATATGAATAATCTTTTTCCTTAAGTCATATTCTGATGGCTAGCTCTGTTTTGACACCCCTTCGTCTCATCTCTAGACAGATGCCTCTCGCTTGTGAGGTGGTGGAAAAAAAATGTTTTTTCAAGTCAGTGCTGTTAAAGCAGACAGTGCTCCTCTTGCACCCTCCCCTGAAACCTCTAAATCTCTAAGCAACAGTAGGCTCAGCTGACAGTCCTGAGCTGAGATGTTTAAGAGGATTTTAGAAGAGATTTGGCTTTTGTTTGTTGTTTGTTGATATCTGGAATAACGGGAGAGTATTATTTCTAGTCTTTCAAACAAAAGGTTTCAGAGCTTGCTTTGAGAGTAGGTCTGGTGATTGGGATGCTTCCATCTCATCCCACTCATTGGATCATCACTAATGTTACACTGCAGAGCTGGCCAAATGGTGGTATATTTCTCAGTAGCAAGTAAATAAAGGGAAGTAAATGACCAATAATTTATTCTACACTGTTATAAGTAACTGAAATGACCTAGAAGAAACGAATGTGTCTCTATTATTACCACATGCTGTAAAAAGATAAAAGTATATGGAAATAATGATTTTCAATTGCATAAAGAAAAATGTATATATCAATGCCTTTATATTTCATATATGTATAACATTTCATCCATTGAAAAACAGTAATGGACCCAAAACTTAACGTGTCATGTGGGTCATGAGATAGTTCATGAGATTATGGATCTGAGGGAATATATTCAGTGATTTGTCCAAAGTTAGCTAGAATTAACAGCACAAGCAAAGAGGTATTGTTACCTCTTTCACTTAGCTACAGCTAAAATACTGAGTAATAACACTCAAACAGTTTAGGGGTATCCAAACAGTGTTGTCCTTGAAAGGTAAGAACTAGCCTCTACTCTTTGCTTTCTTAATAGCTTGTGGAAGAAGTTGAAATTAGATCTTCCACACTTTAGTAAGGGAGCACTGCGTTGAGAAAGTTTTAAAGATTGAATCCAAATTCAACCTTAGCAAGGAAGAAAGTGGGATTAGTGATATCTGCATAGGTACTGAAGGGGGAGGGAGTACTAGCCCTTGTGTCACTTACTTGCCATCTCTTACTGCCATATTATTGCCAACACATTGCTTATCCATTTCATCATTCAGCTATCTATCCATCTACTTTAAAATGGCATATTGAACTTCAACTATATGAACTTCTGGGCTATATCCTAGGAAATTAGAATCTATGTTCTAGCCAAAATACACTCTAGAAAAATTAAAACCTAATATTACGCAGGACCAGCCTGTAATTTCCTTTCTACTCTGTGTGGCCACTATTTCAGATGCATGCTTTTCAGATATCCTCTTTTCACTCCATTATTCTCTTTTGAGGTGCACAGTCTTCTCCCACTTCTTATTCTTTGCTTCTCCACAATCTCATGCAAATACTTTTCTCTCAGTCTGTAAATAATTACTCGTGAGCTCTTTGATGTAGTTTCCATTTAACTAAAAAGTGGTGACTGGGTGTTGGTATCTGCTCAGTGTCCTCAGGGATGCTGAGGTAATTAACTCCACCTACTACACTGGCCGCATTTTTGCCTATTACTAAGGCCTCAGTGTTTTTTGTTTTTCTGTTGTTGTTGTTTTAGTATTTTCTAGCTGCTTCCTCATCAATTGCCTGTTGGTCAAACTTCCCCTTTAACTTACTGCTGTCTCAGGTTTCATCATGGGGAGAATCTAATGATACAGGATATGATTAGAAATGTAGACAATTTTTTTTTAATTCTCTTATTCTTTCTTTCTTTCTCCTGTCTTTTTTTTTGTTTGTTTTTTTGCTTAAGATTGAAGTTGCTTTGGGACTAGAAAAACATCATGTAGAATCAGTTCCCTAAACTCAAAAAGGTTTTAAAGTGCTTAGTCAACACTATAGTATTTTCTCCCAAGTCTTGTTTCATTGTAGCCTAAATTCTACTGATTAGGTGGATTGTTGTTTCTTCTTGGTGAATCTCTCTAAATCTGGATACTTCCTGCAGATATGATCAAACTAAGCCACTGTTTATCACTATTTGAACGCCAATGTCCTCTTATTTTCCTAATATTTGAAAAATTAGCCTTGGTAAAAATAAATTCAGTAGTAACTTCATTTTTAATAATCAAGAATTTGTATAAGTTAACAGCTGAAAAAGAACTGTTGGTCACCTCTGGATTCATTTTTTATTCAACAAATATTTATTGAGCACCTATATTATCCTAGATAGTATAAAATGATAAACAAATCTGATATGGGCTCTATTTCTTTGTATCTTACAGACTGGCAGAATAGATAAACAAAATGTAGTATTAAAATGGAACTTACAGATTAGTGGAAAATTTAATAAAATATAGTCAAGGCTAATTGTCAACATTCTGAAGTAAGTGAATAGAGCAAAGGGATAGACAGCAAAGATGGTTGTCATCTAGGAAAACCTTGATGGAAAGAATATTTAACTTGAGATCTAAATGATTTTTTTAATCATGACAAGTCACACA
Organism: Aethalodelphis obliquidens; assembly: GCF_003676395.1. Classification (NCBI taxonomy): domain Eukaryota; kingdom Metazoa; phylum Chordata; class Mammalia; order Artiodactyla; family Delphinidae; genus Aethalodelphis; species Aethalodelphis obliquidens. The sequence continues at coordinate 7,685,473 of NW_020838008.1, forward strand.
GAGCAGAGGTAGAATACATTCCAATTAGATAGAAATGAATGTTCAAAATCCCTAAAGCAGGAAACAGTTTGACAAGCTCCAAGAATTAAAGAGGCCAGCATGGCTAGAGTGTAGCAGAAAAGTAGGTAATAAAAATAGATGAGTCTTAAGAAGTACACAGGAGCCAGGGATTATCAGAAAATTGTAGGCTATGATAAGAGTTTTAGATTTTATTGGAAGCGTAATGGGACACCACTGTAGGGTTTTATGCAGAGAAACAGCATGCTCATATTCATGCTTGCAAAAAGTCACACTGGTGGGCTTCCCTGGTGGCGCAGTGGTTGAGAGTCCGCCTGCCGATGCAGAGGACACGGGTTCGTGCCCCGGTCCGGGAAGATCCCACATGCCGCGGAGCGGCTGGGCCCGTAAGCCATGGCCGCTGAGCCTGCGTGTCTGGAGCCTGTGCTCCGCAACAGGAGAGGCCACAGCAGTGAGAGGCCCGTGTACCGCAAAACAAAACCAAAAACAGAAAGTCACACTGGTGGCTCTGTGCAGAAGGGATTTGATAGGGTAAATATTGAGACCAGCAAAGGAGTTGCAGCAGGCCAGATGATAGAGGGTAGTGCTTTGGACTAATCTGTGGTCAGAGGAGATGCTGAGAAAAACCAAGATTCTTTAGAGGAAGAAATGAACAACTGGAGATGGATCTAGTACCAGGGGTGGGAATGATAGGGAAGAAGAAGGAATCAAAGAAGACAGCTGGCTTAAACCACAAGATGGATGGTGGGACTAATTACTGAGATGGAGAAGTCTGGGAGCAAAACAGGTTAGGAGAGCAGGGCAGTGTAAGAGTTCCATTTTGAAAATATTGTTGGACACACCTGTGAGATAGTCAAGAAAACGTGTCAGGTGAGAATCAATGTATGAAGCTGGAACTCAGAAGCTGGAACTCAGAGTAGAATTTGGGGGTTGAGAGATAAATTTGGAAAGCACTAGCACAGAAAAAAAATAATGTTATTGGATTGGATGAAATATTTAATGAAAACATAGAGAAGAAGAAAGGATATAGGAATCTAGCATAATCTGAGGGCTTGTAAGTTTAGAGTTTACAACTGTTATGGCAATACATGTTCAAGTTCCTACAATGTGCTAGGCACTTTATATATTTTAAGTTTTTAAAATACTGGTTCATAGTTGAATTTATTAAATACTACTTGATTGAATGAATGTACAGCCTTCACTAGAACAAATATCTCTTTGAAATATGGTAGAACTTGTCCTCATCTCAGCTGACGTGCCAAAACTAGACATTGATTATAGGTGCATACCTGTCTGAGAGGCTAAACCATATCGAGAACCTTCATCAAGGGATTTGAACTGGGAAACTGATTCACTGTCCTGTATATAAGAGGGCAGCATGATCAGAGAGAAGACTGGGGATATGAACATCTTGAAAGAGTCTAACAGAGAGTGTTTTCCTGAGGTTCCCGCTCCCTACATATTCTAAGTAAAAGTTCCTCAGAAGAGCCACAGCTAGATCCTGTGAGTAGTCCACAGAATGGAAACTGACGTTCAGCCTGAAGCAGAATACTCTAACTGCAGAAACTGATATTCTTAGTGTATGCTTCGACAGGTGGAGTGTAGTGAGACGCTTGGTGTTTGTGGGACACTGTTGCCTGGATAAATCTTAAAGGTTAAGGGTTAGCTGAAGATGACTTCAGGAGGGTGGGTGAGGAGGTAAAGCATGGAAGAGAATAAACATCAATTTCACCCTCCTTTTCCATTAAGGCTGGTTAATTCCAATCTGGGGGGGAATGGGTAGTGACAGTGCTGTGAGGAGATGAGAAACAGGGAATTGGATGAGCGTTTTAAGTTTTGAATTATATTGCAGTGGACTTTTAATATCTGAAAATGAGGACTGTTCATTAATATTCAGAAGTAGTTGTAAATTAATGGTTCTTTTCGAGATATTATATAAGGGAAGGGAAGGAAGAGTGACAGAGTGGGTTTGAGGGGCAGTGGTAAAAGAAAAAATAAATTACTTGGTTTTTTGCACCCTTCTGAAGATAGCTGGTAGGTAACTTAGTTCTAATTAGAAATCATTCCCAGACTCCTGTTACTACCTTCAGTGATGCGTACGTAGCTGGAGAACTCAGATTGAGCCAGAATCACTATTTTAGATACGTATGCTTAAGAATAAGAGGGCCCTATCTGTTCAGGGTTGATTTAAAAATACAAAACACCAAGACCGGGCGTGCTGTGGTGGAGCCAGGGCCGGGGCAGGAGCCGGATCGGGACCATGGGCGCTCCGCACCTCGCCTGCATCCGCGGTCCCTCGCCTCCAGCCCGCTCCGGCCCCGGCCCCCGCACTCCTGCGGCCAGATTCCTGCCGGAACTGGAGCTCCCAGGATGCCCCTTCCCCGGCCGTGGTGAGCCCGCTGGTCTCCAGGACGTGTTCCTGATTTGAGGTGAGACCATGAAGAGAAGATAAAACAAATAATAATGCTTTTCTGCAGTCGCTTCGTGCTGCGCTGCTGGCCTTCGTGAGCCTCAGCCTCCAGTTCTGAACTAGCACTGCCAATCACATAGGAGGTGTCTCAGGAATGTTTAAGTGAATGAATGAATCTACACCTGCTCTGGAAAGCAGGCCGACCCTAATTCCCTATCCTTCTAGTGCTGTGTACTTGAAGCCGAGAAAATACCTGTGCAATGCCAGCAGTTGTGTTTTTGCTGCCACCTACCTGACCTCCACCTCCCACCTCACCCCGATGGGTGGGAGACAAGGGCTTGGCCCCCATCACCGCCTGGGACACCTCTGTGAGGAGGTGGCGTTGCTGTCACTGTCTGCCTGATGGAAGGAAAGGCAGGTGGCTGCGAGAGCAGGATGTTCTCAGTGTGCTGGGGGACGTGGGAAAGACTTGGCATTTGGAATAAGTGGTTTGAAGGGAAGAGGCTTTGAACAAGTTTCTCTGCTTCCCCTCCAATTTGTGACACATTCCATGCACACATCTACTGCATATGACAGGCACTTCTAATAGTAAAGAGAATTAAAAATACTCACTTTATCCTAACAGAATAGAGAAAGAGGTCAAGAGAAGATACTTGTTTAAAGATACTCCAGATAGTTAATGAAGTGTTAAAAAAAAAAAAAAAAGAATATTTTCCAGAAAGTGTGTTAGGACTGTCATTCATTTAATTGTTTATAACTTTTCATTAAAAACTTTCCATCCTGTCACTGGAGAGGTAGGATGTTACAATCAACCTTGATTGTTATTCTGAGACCCTGACAGGTTCTGAGACGTGAATGTGGGTTACTTGTGTTTGCTGCGTTTCTCTTGCATGAGGTGGTTTCCGCATCACTCAGTTGGCCTGTGTGTTTCGCTTATATAACTCTTCTGAAAGTACCTTCTGTTTTAGGAGAGCCACTTTTCAGCCGTACTGTTTTTACGGAAAATTTTGCAGGGTAAATTGACCTGCCTGGGTCTGAGGTCTTTATTCTTGAATACGTTGAAGTTCGGGAAGATATTAAGATATGAACGTTCTTACTGCTCTTCTGTGTCTAGGTAAACTGTAACGTTGGAATTTAATAATTCCTGTGAAAATCGAGTTAAATGGCTTTAGTTTTTAATTGCTTTATTGGTTGCTAATTATTATGGTGTAAGAAACTGGACTAATTCATAATACAAAGGTGTCTGCTTAAGTAACACTTATATTTTCATCCTTACCCTAAAATATATGGCCTTTTTTTCTTAAAATAAAATAAAATAAACAAAACAAACAAAAAACTCTTTCATTGGCATGAAATCAAACATAGAGAAAATGCTGGAAATATGCAGAGTGATCTCTTGCATTTTCTTTTCCAATATCAATTTCACCATGGCTTTCTGAAGATTGAGACCAATAATTAGAGTAAGAAGTGGGGTATACTGATTGTCCCAGTGCTGTCCAATAGACCTTTCTGTGATAATGGAAATGCTCTATATCTGTTCAATCCATCATGATAGCCACTAAGCCACATGTGACTACTGAGAACCTGAAATGTAGCTAGCGTAATGTGAGAACTAATTTTTAAATTTTATTTAATTTTAATTCATTTAAGCTGAAATTTAAACAGCCACCTGTGGCTAGTGTACAGCACAGGTCCAGACCCTTTAAGGAATAATGCTAATCTACAAACATGTAGCATGGGGACACTACTTTAGAACTAACAAAGACATTTCCCACGTTAAAAAGTCTCCATTTTGGACTTCTTTTGGCCAAGTGTTCCGTGTGGATACCTTTTGCTCTTAGCTACATTACTTTCTGCTTAACCTATAATGCTCTTGCCCTCTTTTGTTAGTCTGGCTAGTGCTTTTATATTTAAAGGAAGGAGGGTCTTTCCCCCACTGTAGAAAGTATCCTAATTAAGACAGAGAAGTCATGCTGCTTTTTATGTCACAATTTTCCCTGTAGCTAGAATTAAATGATGTTGTCAAAGGGCAATGCTAGTGTTTGATGGTTTTTAATATTTTTGTCCATATCAAAAGATTAAATAAATGCAATCAATATTCTCAATTCCTAACCCTCTAGTAATTATTCCAATAAAGAGATATTCATGCTACCAAGCATCAATACATGCTCTTCATAACCCTAATAAATCTGCTCCCAGAAAATAAAACCGTGTTCAGCTAGGGCTTTAGAGAGAATGTTAGCAAATCCCAAGCTCAGAATGTGATTAACTAAGTTTTTCAGCATATGGAGCTTACAAAATATGGATTTTTTTAAAACCCAAACATTTAATGAGAACTATCAAAAAATAAAAATCGTATCTGCAAAGGGGCTGCATATTATATTTGGGGCAGCTCCTTAAGCAAATAACTCATATGGGGAGTTTAAATACCACTGGCTCTTCACAAGAACTCATTCTATTAATGTCTTATAAAATAAAAACAACAAATTAATAATAGTATCAAGAGTTAATGTGTAATCCTTGCTGGCTGACTCTATTTTAAGATTTTTAAGAGCTCTTCCCAAGAACCCCATGAGGTAGATACTACTTTATTCCATTGTACAAATGAGGGAACTGTGGCTTCAGAAGGCTGCCCAAGGTCATACATCTGGAGTGGGAGGGTTGGGTTGTGGTGTTTATGAAATCTGGGTATGTATGTCTTACTCCAAAACCTGTACCTCTTATTTATTACATATTCAAAAATCTACATATAAAGACCCACTATATATTAAGATAAGTCTTTAACAAGGCTTGTCATTAACAAGGCAATGCCAGCCTCCTTCCTAGTTCAGTCTGAAAATTGTCAGCATTCTAAAAACCTTTTTTGGTGAGTTTCAGTTAGCTCAGCTCTTGGATATATAGGTTAACTTTATTGACTATTAAATGGTTAAAGTTTTACTTGATAAAATCATCCTTTAAGATTATATAAGAGAATGAGGAATTAATTTTTTCAATATCCTAGTCATTCAAGAAATATTTGTATCACACTCTCACACACACACACAATATAAGCTGCTCCAGGAACTCATATCTTGTACAGATCTACTTGTACAAGAAATATTAACTTGTACACGAAATATTAACTCATATCTTGTACAAATCTACTTGTACAAGAAGGACCTCAGCATCAATTTACTGGAACAGGTATTGCAGTACGTTATCAATGTCTAAAAGAGGGAAAAACACCTTGAGTTCAGGGGATCTAAGACAAATGTATGAAATGGTAGGGTATAAACTTTCTTTACAATCCAGATAAGTGAGACAAAAAATGAAACGTACTGTATGAACAACAAGGCTTTATTTCTCATAGTTCCATAGTTCAGAGGCTGGAAAGTCCAAGAACAAGGTGCCAGTTGACTCAACTCCCCAGTGAGGGCTCTCTTCCTGGCTTGCAGGTGGCCATCTTTTGGCTGTGTACTCACAAGGTGGAAAGAGAGACGGGAAGGAAGCTTTCTGATGTCCTTTCTTTTATGGGCACTAATTCCATCAGAAGAGAGTCTCACCCTCATGACCTCCTCTAAACCTAATTACTTCCCAAAAGCCCCATCTCCAAATACCATCACATTAGCAATTAGGGCTTTGACATATGAATTTTGGAGGGGTACAGTTCAGTCCACAGACCATGCATTACACCCAAACTCCAGGACAAAAGACTCTCAGTAGCAGCATGAATACAGCAGCAGAGGAATAATGGAAGGTAAGCATAGAAACACCCAGGGCATTCTGCCAGACTAAGGAGTTCAACATAATTATACAACCGACCTTGGTCAAAGTTGTTAACCAAGTTCATTTGATGATATATTATAGGATGTTTTAAGGAGAGAGGCCACACAGAGGCATTTGATATAGGATGACTTGTCCCAATGTGAGTGTGCCATAAATTACCTTAACATATGATTCATTTGATAAGAAATGTGGTTCAAAATGGAGAAATGAGAGTCAAATAAGTATGACAATAAAAGAATCTTAGAAATCAACTGGGGATACAGGAAACTATGTATGTAATAGGGCCTCTTTCTCAAGCCAGCACTTAGAAATATATACCAGAGAGTGTATATGGGGAAAAAAATAAAAATAAAGAAAACTTGTTTGGAGGATGGGAGAAAGGGGGCAGTGAACTCAGCTGTCATTCAAAGTTGGTTTTGAGAAGTACTAAAGTGGAAGTGTAAGGCGAAAAAAAACAGTGCCACTCCAGTTTGTTGACACAGCTTTTCTTAACTCCAGTATTTACAGAAATGTTGGTGTAAGGCATTATATTAAGAAGCACAGGGCTTCCCTGGTGGCGCAGTGGTTGAGAGTCCACCTGCTGATGCAGGGGACGCGGGTTCGTGCCCCGGTCCGGGAAGATCCCACATGCCGCGGAGCGACTAGGCCTGTGTGCCATGGCCGCTGAGCCTGCGTGTCCGGAGCCCGTGCTCCACAACGGGAGAGGCCACAACAGTGAGAGGCCCGCGTACCGCCAAAAAAAAAAAAAAGAAGAAGAAGCACAATGACTGTCACCTCATCTAATCATCTTTTTTCTCTTACGTAAAATGAAATACAAGTGTTGAACAGTTAGAGAATGGGCAGTGAGGGTGTGGAGAGAGAAAATAATTGATAATAATACTTACAAAAAGTCCCCTTTTTAGTTCCCAAAAAACTAAAAAGTTGCTGTTTCAGGGAAATAGTGAAATCAAGTACTCTAAATTACTTACTTCCACTTTTTCTGCTCTTTTACTACAAATTTTATAACCTTAGTGAAGGAATAATCTTTGGCATTAGAGTTTTCTAAACACAAAGTGCACATAGTCCGTTGGAGTTTTTATTTATAAAACTGTCACATTTATTATAGGAGAATTCTTATCTCTTTTTCTTGAGTAGGGGTAGCTTAAAGAACAATAATTACAGTGTCAGAAAAAAGCAATTTGTGTCCTTTGAGCCATTTTTCTCTTCAGTAAGCAAGTAATTTTACTGCTTACAAGCTCCCATTTTTCAAAGAAAGCACAAGTGTTTATTTTATGTATATTTTCTAATTAAGAGCTTATGTTTTTCTATATTCTCTTCTTTGAAGGATAATTGCTTTTAAATTTTATCATTTCCATAATTTTTTTCTGTAAGATTTCTTCATTTTACTTTCATATATGTTATATTATTTGTGCAATAATATTTTCATATGTAGTCTACTAACAAATAATAGTCGGTAGAACCATTTTTACTAACTTTTGTCCTACTATATTTAGAAATGCTGTAATGTTCAAGTATACAATTCTTGACAATATTCTAAGTGAATTTAAATATATTTAAATACAAGGAATAATTTGGGCAGTGATCATTTTAGTAACTCTATTCCAAATCATCTTTCAACTTAGAGATCACATCCATTGTCTCTACCTCCTATTTGGGAAGATGGGTGGAATCTCCATTAACCCTAAGGTGAATGTTCATTGCTTTGCACAGATAACCTTCATGATTGTGATTAATAATCTTTGCTGGATCAGTTTTCTCTCCCCACCCTGTTTTTTTTTTTTTCCCCTTTTCTTTCCTCCCCTCCTTCCTTTCTTTTAGTAAAATAAAAATAGTTATATATGCCACATGCCTGCAGAGGGGCAGAATTAGTGGGTTCTGTCTTTTGGGAGTATATACATATAATCAGATTAGTTACTGTAAAATACATAAAACAAACTGACAATTTTACTGGATCTTCTTCTGCTTAATGAGTTTTACCTGCTTTTCATGATATTTTATATTACTTCATTAATTTATCAAGGCAAAAGAGAGCACTTTGGGGTTGGATCAGGGGTAGAGAGTAGGACATGGAGGCCTTCTCATATAACCAGTGTCAGTGTTCTTTAGGAAACTCAGTATAGTTCATTACAGTGGTTAGGTACAAAAATTTACGAGATATTCTACAAAGGAAACAAAGCAGCTTTAATCTGATAAGTTGTAAAAAGAGAATACTAGTAGATTTACTAATGTAAGGGTAAGAAGAGTGAAGCCAACAAAAAATAAAAGACACTAGTACTCAATTCATAACACCCAAGGGGTGACTGAATCTTTCTTATGCAGAGTCTCTCTAACTTGTGTGGCATATCTATCTTCTTATCTCAGGGCTCCCTAAAGCTCTTATCTAAAATCGGGAACTAATCACCTTTCACCAGCATTTTTTCTTGCAGTCTCCATACACACTATGGGAAAAAACTTATTTTTTGTTCAATAATACATAGAAAAGTTGGTGTATGTCTGTAACAAAGTTTTCACCATCTACTTTTATTGGAAATTAAGAATGATATGGTCTTTTCTTTCATAAAACTAAATTTATATTTCTTGAAATTCTGAAGTTATATATCCTTTTTGATTTCATGAAATGATAATGACAGTTGTGTTTGTGGTGTTTTAGGATAAAAGTTGAATAATTCTGTCTTTTCCCCTAGTTACTTACCTTTGTTTGTACTGTTCAAGGAAAACCCCAACTGTGAACCAGGTTTCTCAAATGCTCTTCTAGTTCCTTTACTTGTTCCGGTGGTTTGAAGACTTCAGTTAACCTAAGAATTACCTGGGACCTTGTTGAAAATATAGGTTCTGGCTAACACCTCTCTCTCCCATGAGATTCTGGCATCAGTGTCTTATCCTTAATTTACTTTGCAATTATCCAATTATTGTGTAAGTTGAGTCCCTTAGAAACAGAGTGTGATTCATTCAATGAGCTGTATCCACCCAGAAATTTTGGAATTTACTGAGTAAAGTTTCTTGAACGTGAGAGACACATTTTGAGTTTCATAGGTTTTGTTAACAGACCTGAGCACATCAAGTACGTATAACCTTGTTTCTATAGACTTGCAAACAATTTGCCAAGTGGAACCCTGGCTGTCCACAAGCTGGGAATTGCCTATATTCTTTTGAGAGCTGCCCGTTCCCACTTGAGGGCCTCATGACAGGTGCTCAGCTCCACTCTGCTGAATGTTTCCTTAAGCTTAGAGGTGGGTTAAACCGCTGGGTTCTAAATAAACCCGTTATAGCTTTTCAACGTGCCCCATGAAGCTGTCCCAGAACTTCTCATTGTAATATTATTTGCTTTGAGATTGCCCTGTAAAAGGCAAGGTAACTGGTGGTTGCGCTGGAGACAGGGCGAGGCCGGCTGGTTCCTGCAGTGCCCTGGCCCGCGCCGAAGAGCCCTGGCAGAGCCCGGCCGAGGATACACGCTTTTCCCCGCGCTGCCGGAGGCCTGAGCCGCAGGGCGCTCCCCAGGGGCATTGTGTGTGAGCCCGCCTGGAGATCGCAGGCCCAGGGGGCAGCTCCACCCGAGGAGACAAGACACGCCTCAAACCGGGCAAACTCCCGGCCTCCTCTGGCCCCAAGCCAGCAGCCGCCACCCGCCACCTTCTCTCCTCCTGCGCTGTTGCCCCGACTGCCCTGCCGGGCCCCGAACTCGCTGGCGCCTGGGCGCGCGGCCCCTCGGCCCAAGGGGCTGGCGGCGTGGTTGGGACGATGTGGCGCATGCGTGGTGGCGCCACCAGGCGCGGGAGCTGCGGCGGAGGGGACAGCCGCGGGCAGGGCCGCCCGGGCCGCGTTCGTGGGGGTGGCGGCAGCGGGGGCTGGCGAGGCCGCGCGGGCGGCGCCCGACAGCAGCTGGAGGAGCGGTTCGCCGACTTGGCGGCGAGCCACCTAGAGGCCATCCGCGCGCGGGACGAGCGGGACCGACAGAACGCGCGGCTGCGTGAGGAGAACGCCCGACTGCGGCTCGAGAACCGGCGGCTGAAGCGCGAGAACCGCAGTCTCTTCCGTCAGGCCTTGCGGCTTCCCGGCGAGGGTGGTGACGGGGCGTACGCGGAGGCGGCGAGGGCGACCCCGAGCCCCGAAGAGGCCAGCACGAACAGGAGAGCTAGGGGCGGCGGCCCCGAGGACGAGCAGGGCAGCCCCAGGGCCCTGAGAGCCCGGCTTGAGAAGCTGGAGGCCATGTACCGCCGGGCCCTGCTGCAGTTGCACCTCGAGCAGCGGGGGCCGCGCCCGCGTGGGGACAAGGAGGAGACCTGTCCACGCAGACCCGACTCAGGCCAGCGAACCCCGGAACCCGAGCCCGAACCCTCGGAACCCTGGCTGTAGCCCGAGGCCGCAGCCGGGGGGAGGCGGGGCTTCGCGCGGGCCCCGCCTCCTCCGTTCACGGTTGCCCCCAGCTAGCGCGCTCCTGAGCCGCGCGCTCCCGCCTCCTGCCTGGCCGGCCACTTCCGGGGGCGAGTCGCGTTCGGCCGGCAGAGGCTGAGAAGGGCGTGGGGCCGTCTGAGTCCACGTGTACAGATCAGCCTTCTCTGGCCCCTGCTTGTTTCCGTGGAGGGAGGCCAGGCAGCGGAGGGGCGGGTTTTAAAACAGCAAGAAATGGGTGCCAGTCAACACGTCCTAATGCCTGAAGTTTTCTGAGTGTTGTGAGGACCTGTGGTATTTTTTCCCTCTGTTTTGGTTCTTTGAGGGATGAATAATACATTTTGAATCGGTTGAGTTTGTTCATTCTTAAGTCTCCCAGAGCCTCTAGCCGTTCTCTCTTATGTGGCCAACATTCTAAGTATTTGGTTTGTCTTTATAAGTCGGTGTTACTTGGATAGCCTATGAAGTACCACCCTTTTATGAAAAAGGTGATATATATAATTTAGAAACTCATGTCTGCCCTGGCTCTAGTCCTTATACATCTAATATATACTGATTTGTTTACCCCATTCTGCCCCCCCACCCCCAGCCCTGGGAATTTTTAAACTATCTGCCTATAGTAATTCTTTGATCGGCAAATAAATTTGGTGCACTAAAAATAACCTAAAGCTATCCCACGACTATTATTTAAAGTGTGTGAAATGTTTACACGTTTCTTTAAGAAATATACATGCATGTATATATTATACCTATTTTTAATATCTGAACTTGATTAGCTTTTGTAAACTCATTTTCTTTTCGCTTTATGAAACAGTGATCTTTTAAAACAATCTAAAGATTAGACAGTCTAAACATTTCATAATTTTTATACATTTTAGACTTGACAGCATAGCACACAGCTACTTTGCCTAATATTGCTAATGTTTAAGAATTTTTAAGAAATTATGAATTATATGTATATCAGAAGTCCCAAAACAAAGTGATTTAAGTCTCAGTTGTAATTTCAATGCAGGAAAAAAAAATGTGATTATCTTCACAAATATTCTAAAATCAGTTGATTGTACTTTGTTAATGAATAACACCTTTGCCTAGTAATGAAGAGGATACCATTGTACCTGGTAAAAATCATAGGTGTAAAAGGGTGTTTAAGTGGTGGAGAACACTTCAGTTTAAGGAGGCAGAAAACAATGAGAAGAGTTTCTGTTACAGCTAGAAAAAAATCATGAGTTAGAATGTTTGTTTTGTTTGTGGAATATTCCAAAAGTTTCATAGCATATATTATAAAACAAGTTGCCAAAGAAAATAGTTTTGAGATTTTTTCTAATCCTGGGTATTGAAGACACTGCATTTTGCTTAAAAGTAATTGATAGTTTTGAACATTAAAATCTTCCCCTATGACCAAGAAATACGAGAAGAATCTTGGTGAGAATAAGTAGGTATATGAAAACTATTTCTATCCCCTTTACGTCGTTTTCTAATAGCGAAAGAATTAAAACATTTTTAGGAGGCAGTAGGAATTGAAGAATGGAAAAAAGCCTATTGGCCCTACTTCTACTTTGAGTGTAAATTAGTTAATCTCTCTAAGCCTTAGTTTTGTTACTATTAAAATGAACATACCATCTACCTTAAAATGTTAATAAAAATTTTATTGAAATGCTATCTGCAGAATACCTGCTTCAAAATAAGATCTATCAGTAAGAATTATAATCCAAATTGTGAAATTTCAAGTGCATATTTTACTGTCACTTTACTTTCCTTCTGTATTTTGTTCCTCTATGACTTTATGGGTATTAGCAGATATGTATATTTCGAATGTGTTGACATTTTTCTCTCCTTTTAAACAAACAGGGGAGATAAAGCCTTTATGATAAGGGAGTAATACAAAAAGTTTAAAATATTTCCTGATTGTGGCAACTGGCGATTCAAGAACTAAGCAAAATATTCAGTTTAACTAGTTTTAAACACCCTTTGTTTTAAAATCATGTATAAGTATGGTGAAAAAAACTTTTGTAATAAGGCACACACACAAATGAGGAATTTTTTTTACCACAATTCCTGAAAAGTTTTAAAAATTCTGAAACCCAAATGCCCCTATAAATGGGTTAAGGCTCAACTTTGTTGAATTTCCCCAATGATACCTGATGAGAAGTATCATGTAGTAATATAAAAGATGTTTTGTTATATCAAAATATGTACCTGTTTAAGAAATGGGTAGAGTTGATTTTAGAAAAGTTTTGTCTAGGCCCTAGTTTGATCTAAAATAACCTAAAACTACAGATTATCATACTTTGTTACAATGACATTTCCATAACTTCAGATTTCTTGTGCAATGAAAAGAGGGCTTATAATAGAAATGAGCAATAAAAATGTGTGTCATATTAGCAAGCAAATTCAGTGAGGAGGGTTGGCATTTTTTTAATTAGAAATTTTTATTGCTGCTACTCACAAACGTATACCATCTTTATGTTTTCATTTGTAAAAATTAGGATGTAAATCAAAGCAGTATAAAATGGGGTCTTTTGTAGATCATAGAACAAGCTGTCCTTGCTATACTTCTTGAACATAGTGAATATTTGAAGAATACTTGAAAATATTCTTTGTATTGTTTAGTCTTAGACATAGATTGCCAATTTATGAGTATCGCCATGATGAAACTAATACCACATTATTCAATAAATTAAATCATCAGTATATACTAAATAATTGTTAGCAACATGATTTTGATCCCAGTGCCAAAATACCATTTTCTATTTTGATTAAAGGAACAGATTTTCACTGAGAATTTGTCATAAAATCTTCATGAGTGAATGAAAAAACTTATTAATATTTCTGTTCAGTGATTAATTGATCAATTATAAGTTCTAATTTTTCTACTATAAACTTGCTTTCCTGATATATATTTTACCTATCTGATATAGACACTATATAAATCTATTTGTGCAATGGAAATATGAACCAAGGAAAACCAATAATACCCACGTCTGACTTTATGAGGTTAGCATGCTCAAATTTCAGATTTTAAAGCTTAAACTAATATTAGCATCTCTTAATGATTTGAATTACACTATGTTGTGTTTAATCCATAGGGGGTTTTGCTTATTAAAAAATTCATATTCAGAATCGACTTGTCAGTATAGTCTTTGCATTATTCATGTTAATTTATTAGACTTTAGAGAAAATTTGAGAAAGACTTTAGAGAAAATTTGAGAAAGGGAGCTTCCCTGGTGGTGCAGTGGTTGAGAGTCCACCTGCCGATGCAGGGGACACGGGTTCGTGCCCCGGTCTGGGAAGATCCCACATGCCGCGGAGCGGCTGGGCCCATGAACCATGGCCGCTGAGCCTGCGCGTCCGGAGCCTGTGCTCCGCAACAGGAGAGGCCACAGCAGTGAGAGGCCCGCGTACCGCAAAAAAAAAAAAAAAAAAAATTGAGAAAGGACAGCAGTGAGTTTGTTGGCGCTTAATTCTTGTCCGAGTGATAGGCATTCTACTCTAAAAACTGAGTTCTTAGAGAGAGGAACTTGAATAACAGTCTACCGCAGACCTCATACCTGGGACTGATAAAATTTTTCCACGGCCTTTCATTTTTCCAGGTATCCTCACTTTATTTTTGATTCTATCATTTTAAACTTAAAACCTCCATTGTAGGGGCTTCCCTGGTGGCGCAGTGGTTGAGAGTCCGCCTGCCGATGCAGGGAACGCTGGTTCGTGCCCAGGTCCGGGAGGATCCCACATGCCGCGGAGCGGCTGGGCCCGTGAGCCATGGCCGCTGAGCCTGCGTGTCCGGAGCCTGTGCTCCCCAACGGGAGAGGCCCGCGTACCGCAAAAAAAAAAAAAAAAAAAAAAACCTCTATTGTATTTTAAACTTAATGGGTCTGACTTAAGTTATGGTGAAGACTCTGTTGCTAATAACCAAGAAACCCAACAATTCAGTGACTATTAAAAACAGGATTTTTAAATCTGGTACATAAACTTCCTGATTCAGGTGCTTCAGGATGTCAGGAAGCTATGCTCCACATGGTCATTCAGGGTCTCAGATTCTTTTTATCATGTTTCTCTACCTTGCCCAAGGTCATTGTTTCATCTGTGTGGTAGAAATAGGTTACTTTCAGGTCCAGGTTTCAGCATATGGGAAAGGAAAAGAAAGGCTTGGCCAGGTGAGAAAGTGATATAAATTCCCCTGGTCACATTCTGCTGGTAAAACCTTACCACATGACCCATTGACCCTGGCAGCTATCCTGTGATCATAAGAATAGCAGTTCAGAGAGATGAAAGAAAACTTATATCTTTTTTTTTTTTTTTTTTTTTTTGCTGTACTTGGGCCTCTCACTGTTGTGGCCTCTCCCGTTGCGGAGCACAAGCTCCGGACGCGCAGGCCCAGCGGCCATTGCTCACGGGCCCAGCCGCTCCGCGGCATGTGGAATCTTCCCGGACCGGGGCACGAACCCATGTCCCCTGCATCGGCAGACGGACTCTCAACCACTGCACCACCAGGGAAGCCCC
>NW_020838008.1:7700654-7724784 GCF_003676395.1 Aethalodelphis obliquidens
TTTTTTTGCTGTACTTGGGCCTCTCACTGTTGTGGCCTCTCCCGTTGCGGAGCACAAGCTCCGGACGCGCAGGCCCAGCGGCCATTGCTCACGGGCCCAGCCGCTCCGCGGCATGTGGAATCTTCCCGGACCGGGGCACGAACCCATGTCCCCTGCATCGGCAGACGGACTCTCAACCACTGCACCACTAGGGAAGCCCCAAAACTTATATCTTAATAATATCATTGCAGCTCTGTTTATCACACCCAGAGTCTGTCTTACATCTGGACTTCCAGTTATCTGAGAAAATACATTTCCTTATTGTTTAACCCAGTTTGAGTTAGGAAATTCTCTTAGTAGGAGTTAAAATGGAATACTATACAACAGTGAGAATGAACGCTATGATGACACATGAAAATATGGATGTCTCCCAAACAAAATGTTGAGGAAAAGAGGCCAGACACAAAGAACATAAAATGGACAAAACGTTTATATCTATTGAGAACTCTTATAAATCAAACAAGAGAAGGGCAATCATCCCAATGCAGAAAAAGGCAAAAGAACTTACAGATCCTTTATGTTAGAGAAAAGCTGGATAGCCAATAAACTATGGAAAGATTTTCAAATTAATAGTAATATAAAACTTAGATGTCCTATCTCTTATATTCCATAACTCAAATAATCAGCATTTGCCTAATGGCTATAGGAAAAAAATTATAAATCATTCTGAATATCTTTTCCAATGCTCCTTATATCTAAATGGTTATCAAATCTTAAGATTTTTTGTCTCAAAAATGCCCTTCACAGTTATTCCTTTTTCTTCATTCATAATTTTGGGCATAGGTTATCTAAGGACCTTTGTTTCATTTTGCATGAGGTAAACACTAAGGAATGCAAATTTATTTTAATTCAGAGGATAAATTGGTGTATGTACTATTGACCAATAATTTTCAAAGTAGGGTATGCAAGTATGCTGAGAGCAGGTTAAAAATCTCAGGTCTTCTATTTGCATTTATTCTTACCTCATGCTTTTAAAATTTATTCTTTCTGTGTGTGTTCTGAAGTGTTCTTAGTATAGTAAATGATATACACATTTTGTTATGTGCTCAAAAATATTTATAGATCCTGATAGAGTCTAAAGAATACTACACTGGGAGTCAAAAGCTCATTTGCAGGGTTTTCATTTATTAGTTTTGGACCTCAAGAATATTATAATCTTTTTAACATGGAATTTTTCTTAAATAGGAAAATTGAGTAATAGAATGTACCTAAATATGCATCATAGCTAGGTTTGTTATGAGACTTAAATTAGATATTATAACTAAACTTATATTTTATGCTTTAAAATACAATACTACCAAAGTAAGAAAATTACTATTTTTTGAAAGATAATTTTTCATGTTCCTTGGCTTTTGGGACAAAAAGAATTAGCTATTAAAATTATTTTAGATTTTTGACATTTTTTTTAATCTTCACAACTACTTTTTAAGGTTTAGGATTAATTCATCAGAATTTTTCAGTGCGTATCTTTTTGCTTGGCATTTTACACATTTCAAGCAAGAAATTAGGGCAGGTGTGTATCTATCAAGTATAAGGAGGCTACCAAATTAACCTACAAATCTCAAAAGTTATATTAATGAATCTGTGTGCTTCACAACCTTTTCTGAGAAGAATAAAACAGTTTCATTGAGGCACATTAACACTACTAATAATTCTAAGACCTGAAAATACCTGACTGTGAAGTTGATTATGTACTCAAACAGAAAGCTATAATCAAAAGGTTTCTGAATCCCCTCCTTCAACAGTGTTTTTTTCCCCCATATTATTGATGCAGATGTTGAGTTTCTTAACAAAAATGCGAAATAATTGGGGCTGAAGACTTCCTTTAGCCAAAAAGAAATTTCCACGTTTTTATTAAGCAATATATTTCATAATGAAGTAAATTCTATGAATTATTCTTCTGATACCAAGATTCAGCAGCATAAAATAAAAACAAAATGTCCAAAAATAACTCCCAGATATCAAACATTTGCCTTCCAGATCCACTCTCTATTCTTCTCCACCTTACTCTCTTTTTTACCACATTACTGGCCTCCCTTGGTCCTTGGGTTTCAAGGCAAGATTGGTTTCTGGCTGGATTTGGCCATGGAAATACTAGCAAGAGGGCAGAAGCAGGAAGTAGGGTTGGGTGTGGGGTTGCTACAGTTTAGCTGCATCCTGCCTATCAAGGGTCACAGCTCCTGTAAGTCTGCCTTCTCTCAGAGCTCTCTTTCTCCAGGTTCTGGTAGGGGCTCTAGGCTCTCACCACTTCTGCCCAAGGGGTGGTGAAGTTTTCCGTAGTAGGTGTTACTACCTTCAGGGTACTGCTCCGTATCCTTTGGTTTCCCTAAGCCTTACCCAGTTTTTGCAAACAGCCCTTTATTGAACCATTTAAAAATTACTCACCTTCAGTGTGCCATTTTTTTTCCTGTGGGGACCCAGGTTGATTCAATAAATGAACAGTGATTACTGATATTGATATCGATTTGCATACTTTTACTGTATTTAATTTAATGCATCTTGAAGAGTCCATGGAGCAAAATGCTATATCTCAAAATCTGATCTTCAGTTAATCTAGTTTGATGCTTTCTTGATTTAACTAACTCAAAACGGACATGTGAAAATTAGGTTTTACAATTAGATACTAGGTATATATTACCGGTTACAGGGTTTTTAAAAAAATTGTATCCTCAGTGATTCAGTATCGTTCAACAGATATTTAATTTTTAATAACTCATATATAAAATCTTTGACCATTAGTAATACAATCTATGAAATCATTTCTTCCTTTGAAGTGTTTAACATCCAATGCAAAGATGCAGACATATAATGTAAAATAGGAAATCAGGGAGAAAATATTAATGACCTAAAGTAGGAAGAACAGGATTCACATGAAGTGTTATTAGAGCTAATTCTTAAAAGACACATAGGGTATCAAGTAGATGGGTCTCATGGGATGATTATTTAAGACTAAGCGAACATGAGCAAAGGGATGTGAATAGAAATGTATAGGGAATGCTCTAGGAATAAAAAAGACTGTAATATGACTGCAGTGAAGGGTATAGAGGATTGAGTAAAGCAGATTGCGGTCAAATAGTGAAAGACCTTAAACTCCAAATGGGAATTTAATCGTTCAATGGAGAAAAATCAAAGTTCTTTGAGCAGGTGATTGATTTAGAATTGTAGAGTAGCTCATATCATGATCAGGTGTAGTTTTAAGAAAGATTACACAGGCAGCAGATAATTAGAGGAAAGGGGAAACTGGAGGTAGAAATGCCAGTAAAGAAATTAGAGCAATGGTACAATTAAGAGGTAACAGTGTTTGAACATGATCAAAATTGTTGGCGAAGAGTATGTTTCTTAATTTGTTTCCTCTGAAAGCAGAGCTTGTTACAAGGCAGTATATAAAGATGATACAATTATGGGGGAAACATCTACAGCTATAAGAGATAAAGACCAAAGAATAAACTTAGAGAAAAGCGTATATTCAAAGAACTAACAAAGGCCAACAAAGGAGATTCAAAAGAGTAGGCTAGAAATGTAAGGGGAAATCTAAGAGATTGTAATTCCTTAGGGGAAACCCAGGGAAGATAGATTTGATGAAAGAATGAACTGTTTAATACTACAAACAAGTTAAGCAATATGTGATAGAGTCCAAATAAAAAATGGTCTAATTGTCCACTCATCCCTATATCCATAGCCATTATAAAGTAATTTTACAACTCTACCTATGAACAGATGGAGCTTCTTGTTGCTCCTTGCTTTGGCCAATGGAATGCAACTGAACTGACAATGTCTTTGTGTATAGGACTCAAGAGACCATGGACACTTCTATACTTTCTTAGAATCTTGTTGTCACCACATGAACAACATTAAGCTAGCACGCTGGGTGGAATGAGTGTAAACTGATCACTCTTGTTACCCCAGCCCATGGCCAGCCAACTAGCATGCTGGGTGGAATGAGTGTAAACTGATCACTCGTGTTACCCCAGCCAACAGCCAGCCAACTATCTTCAACCACCCAGTTCCCAGTCAGTCAGCTAAACACACAGATACGCACAAGCCCTGTATAGGTCAACTCAGCCAGGCCCAGGTCAGGAAAACCACTGACAAGTAAACTTGTGATCAACAATTAATGGTTATATTAAGTCATTAGATTTGGGGAGCAAACTGTTAGATTATAAATTGTTGAGTAGTTACAAGGAATTTGGCAATGAATATTTTTAAATAAGTATCTTAAAGAGAAGAACAGAGTTGGAAAAGTTGCTGAGGGTATTATTATTTGTATTCTGTGTATGGAATGAATTTGAGTATGTTTCAGGAGAGATGCGAATAATGGAAAGTGAGATGAACAGCCCAATGGAAGAAGATATAAAGAGTTAATATGTTATCATGAATGGATTAACTCAGATGTACAGATGATTAGAATAGTCTGGTAAGGAATAGATTAAATTCTTATTGAAGAGGAGGTAAGGAGAAAAGAGCAGGTGATAATATAGAGAAAGAATGAGGTTGGAGACAGGTAGATTGAGTGAGGTCATGTCTTTTCAATGAAACAGTAAAATCATTTGTTGAATTAAGTTAGCTGATTTTCTGTTCTAAAAGTGGAGAAAAGTTTCAAACACTGATGAAAGATATTTAAAGTGTGGTCAGTTGGGAGATAAATACAAGGATGGCTGAATGGTTCTGAGAGCCCAGGTGATTCTGGATAGCAAGAAACACACTACAAGTGTAGAAATCATATTGGCCATTGGGAGAAAAAACACGCAAGAGAAAACTCTGAAAGATAACCTCAAGATACACAAGAGAACTTTTTATTTCTAAGGTTGGATTTCACTAAGCAGTCTTACTGGTAACTGAATTCTGATGATTTCTTTTTGTATGTTGTATATCTTGAATTAATCCTATTAGGATAACTATAATTAATTAGATCATGCATGTGCAAATTTGAAAATTTCATAATTTTGGAGTCTTGGCAGTGTGTGTAGGGTGGAAGAGAGGGACAAAGTGGAGACTTGACAATCCAGACTAGTGTTGGGAAAGAAATATAAAATATTAATAAGAAATGTAAGGAAAACAGTGCCCTCTCTTTGTTTATCAGGCTTAACATCAGGATTGTGAAGTTGATGAGAAACAGTTCTTGGGTCCTTTGTGCAGAGATGGCAAACTGTCTCTGTATCTGCAACATGTTGATCAGAGGAGGATGTTGATAATGGCAAAGAATGAGGTACATTTATACAGGAAGGGAAGACTGGATTTTTGTGGCAGTCTCTTGGGATTTCCTTTCTTTAATCTGCAGTCAGAAGAATCAATTGGATTCAGTATCTTTACTTATAGCATAATAATATCAACGCAGAATTGTTGAGAAAATCAAGAGATGAGTGTACATGAAAGTGCATTGAAAATCTAAAACCTGATGCAAATGAAAAGGATTTGCTAAAGCTAACGGCAACAATATTTAAGATAACTTTTATGAAAATTTGTTTTTAAATGATACAAGGAATAAGCCTTATCATATTGCTTAAAAATAACTGGTTCTGTCTCAAAATGATCAAAGCAATTAATCTAAAACGTTTGTCATAAGGGTTTAAAATAATACCCTGAGCGTTACACGTTATAAAATTGTGTATATACTGTTTCAATGTATGTACACATTCACCAAAGAAACCTAAATTCAATTACTTCTAACCCCACCAGCTCTGCATATCTTACTGCTTCTATCATGCAATGTTTATGTGAACTTTTTTTCTTTTGCGGTACGCGGGCCTCTCACTGTTGTGGCATCTCCCATTGCGGAGCACAGGCTCCGGGCGCAGGCTCAGCGGCCATGACTCACGGGCCTAGCTGCTCCGCGGCATGTGGGATCTTCCCGGACCGGGGCACGAACCCGCGTCCCCTGCATCGGCAGGCGGACCCTCAACCACTGCGCCACCAGGGAAGCGTGAACTATTTGAACTATGTGAACTATTTTTATTATCATTTTTTGTACCATTTGAAAGTCCTTCATGATGAGGATTATTTGCTCTGTTCGTCTGCATAGATGTTGATAGAGTGTAAAGCCAGTGACACATAATTTTTGAACGTTGATATGTTCTCCCTGCTATCTTAAACAGGGAAAGAAACAGCATAATTCACCTACTAGTTTGTATTTTGCATTCTGAAGATCAGGTCTCAAACATATATACAAGGTGAGAAGTTTTAAAATAATCCATTCTTTTATTAATGAAGTTAACAGTCATTCACTTTTGAAATGTATGTTGAGTACCTGCTCTGTGACAGGCACTGTCCTCAGTCCCTACCTTGGAAAGCTTGCAAAGAATTGAAGGGAGGTAAATAATAAATATCTTTTTTCAATCCAAAATAATTTATCAATTTTTGTTTAACAAAATTTATTTTTCAGTTTTTGGTTTATATTAATTGGGAGGACAAGATGAAAAAAGTTTACACTGAGAGAGGTAATAGCATAGTGGTATGAGCAGGTGGTTTTGAGTCACTATCACTGAGCCTTTCTAGTTTTCATGCATAAAGCTCTCTTCCCATTTTAATTCCCCTGATCTGTATAAATTCTCACCAACTCATTTAATTTTAGATACAATTTAAAAATGAATATTCCACACAATGTGTAAGGATAGTGTCTTCAGTAAACGGTGCTGGGAAAGCTGGATAGCCATGTGCGAAAGAATGCAATTGAACTCTTAAACCATATACAAAAATTAACTCAAAAAGGTTTAAAGACTTAAACATAAGACCTGAAACCTTAAAACTCCTAGGTGAAAATACAGAAAAGAAAGCTTCTTAACATGGGCCTTGGCAATGATTTCTTGGATATGACACTAAAAGCACAGGTAACAAAAGCAAAAATAGACAAGTAAGATTACATCAGATTAAAAAGCTTCTGCATGGCAAAGGAAGCCATCAACAAAATGAAAAAGCAACCTGTGGAATGGGTGAAAATATTTGCAAACCATATATCTGATAAAGGGCTAATATCCAATATATATAGGGAAATCCTACAACTCAACAGCAAGCAAGAAGGAAGGGAAGGGAGACAGGAAGGGAGGGAGGGAGGGAGGGGAGGGGGGAGGAAGGAAGGAAGGAAGGAAATGATTTGATTAAAAATTGGGCAAAGAACTTGAACAGACATTTCTCTAAGGAAGACCTACAAGTGACCAATAGGTATATGAAAAGATGCTCAACATCTCTATTCATCAGAGAAATGCAAATCAAAACCACAATGAGATATCACCTCATATCTGCTAGGATGGCTATTACCTAAAAAGAAGGGTTTTTTTAATTAAAAAGATAAGTGTTGAGGAGGATGTGGAAAATAGGAAACCCTTGTATACTATTGGTGGGAATGCAAATTGGTGCAGCCACTATGGAAATAGTATGGAGGTTCCTCAAGAAATTAACTATAGAACTACCATATGATTTAGCAATCCCACTTTGTATATATAAGCAAAGAAATTGAAATCATGAAGTCAAAGACATATCTGAACTCCCATGTTCATTGCAACATTATTCCCAATAGCTTAGAAATGAAAGCAACCTAAATGTCCATTGATGACTGAGTGGATAAAGAAAATGTTTACTATATACATATACATATATATATATATATATATATATATAAAATGTTATAAAAGTAGGAAATCCTGTCATTTGTGACGACATGGATGAACCTGGAGAACAGTATCCTAAGTGAAATAAGCCAGACACAGAAGGACAAATACTACATGGTATCACTTATATGAGGAATCTAAAAGAGTTAAACTCATAGCAGCAGTGAGTGGAACTCCGGTTGCCAGGAGGGGGAACAGGGAGGTATTAGTCAAAGGGTACAAACTTTCAGTTATACAAGATGAATAAATCCTAGAGATCTTACTGTACAGCATACTGCCTGTAGTTAACAGTACTGTATGGCATACGTAAAATTTTGCTAAAAGGGTAGATCTTATGTTAAGTGTTCTTATCACACCAAAAAATAAAGATGTCAGTAGGAAACTTTTAGAAATGAGGGATATGTTTGTGGCCTAACTTGTGATGATAGTTTCACAGGTATATACTTATCTCCGAATTCATCAAGTTGTATACATTAAATATGTACAGCTTTGTGTTTGTCCATCATACCTCAATAAAATAGTTTAAAAAATAAGGTCTTGCTTGCTTTTAGAAGCTTTCACTGAAGTAAGTGGATATTTAGCTTGAAAGGTGACATTATATAAACGTACATCATGTGTTTCATTTGATTGTGAATTCTCAAAGGCAAGAATTGTATCTTATTCACCCTGTATCCCTAATAAGTACCTGGAATATTATAGGGAATAAATAATTATTTTTTACTTTTGAAAAAAAAAAAAAAGATCCCCAAGCTGAATGGAAGCAGATTACTTTTCTCTTCTTACAAAAATGTATTTTGAAAGAAACGAGATGAGTTTTCCTAGAGGTGTATCTAATTGTTTGGCAGTAATTTGTGGTCCTTCAAAAATCGGACTAATTATCATCATGTAGGCAGGGGTTCTTAGGTGGCAATTTGTAGTTTTTAGCAGTTTTTTACTTGCAGCATTTTGAAGTTGCTGCAGCAGGAGGTAAAGCACAAAACCATGTTTATTTGAAAGGAAATATCTAAAATGCTATGTTATAGAATCACTGAAGTTGAATTCAGGGGAAGTGAAGAATGTATCTTTCCTCTTGTTTATATTAGTTAAACTTCCTGTGTTTTCCACATAATGGTGATTTAGAATTTGGTTCCTATAATAGCCTCATAAGTGTACTAGTGTCTTAAATTGGTATTCACTTACAGATATAGTCTAATACACTGGCCAATATGGTAGCCCATAGCCAGAGGTGGCTGTTGAGTATTTGAGTAGTCTGACTTGAGATGCATAAAGTAAGTGTGAAATACACACTGGATTTAACATGCTTAGTCAAAAAAGCTTAAAATATTACATTAATAATTTTTATATTAATTACATGTTAGAATTATAACAGTGGATATATTGGGGTAAATAAAATATGTTAATAAAACTATTTTATGTTTCTTTTACTTTCTTAATGTGGCTTCAAGAAAATTTAAAAGCATACATGTAGCTTGACTTATATTTCTTTTGAATAGTACTGTCTAATAAGTACAGAATACAGTGGGATTATTTTTTTCCCCTTGAGAACATCATCTTCTGTTACTGGATAACAGTGATTTTTATATCACACAGCTTAGGTTTGTATTCAATTTCTCATCTACTAAAACCAGGAGCTACATTTAAAGAGAGCTGCTGGTAAGCAGCTCAACACCGTTCTGCAGTTTATTATATGTATCAAAAATTTATATATCCCACTTACTTGCAAATAGTTTTTGCCGAAGCTTACCCACAAAATATATTTAAACACAGCAGTTACAAATAAAATCAAATAGAAACAAAACAAGATAGAGGAGGAATAGGTATCATTCTAAAGTAAAGTGTTTACTGTACTTGATTAGTCATTTAGACCAAAGTTTCTTACAAAGGGAAAAGGAAGACGTAGCTATTGTCTTCTTGGCCTTATGGTAAATTAAAACAAAAATTTGGAATCATCCATTATTAGAAACTGAACTTTTTATAAGGTAGCCTCTAAAACTTTCTGAATGGTGAAGAAGTAAAATAAAAAGGCAGCATACTATCTGTGAAGTGAGGAAAATCAGAGCACCTTAAAAATCTATTGCTCCTATATCTGGTTATCCCACTGATGACCCTACTTATGTGGCCTCAGTTATGCATATGCATCTTTGTTCTGAAATAATGGTAACATGAATAGCAGCAGTAAGGGCCCTCTTCATCAAATTCCACAGAGTATTTGAAAAACCAGTAGTGAAAATTTTCAGCAATACTATGAGGGATCAAAAAATCCAAGGGTTGCTTTAATCAAAACATAGCTTGAGGTCAATTAAAAAGTTGTGCAGTACAAATGGAGAAAAACATTTTGGCATTTTAGAAGGGAACCTGAAGAATCTATTGAAATGAATCACATATGAAAAAATTTCTTTTAATTAATTACATCCTGGTTTTAGTCAAGTCTGAAAGAGAAAATTGAAGTGAGAAGAGGGAAGTAATGAGAGGTAGTGAGAGCCAGAACTTCCTTGTAAACCCTGAAAAGAAATTTGCATTTTGCTCTAAGTGTGATTCTAAGCCATTGACTTTGAGTGCTGGAAATATAGAATATCATTTTACATTCTAAATCATCAGTCTGACTGATCTGGGGGCCCAGAGAGAAATCAAGATAATGCCTTTTTAGAAATAGACATAAAGATATGTTATAAATTCTTGATTACAAGAATTCAAATCTCAGGGAATGGATCAGGGCTGGATATGAAAATTTGGGCATCAATATATAAAGAATAGAAGAAATCTTCTGGGAGTAGTTAGAGATAGAAAAAACAAGTGGCCTGAACTCCCAAATATTTGGATCTCACTTAAAGATGCTGAAGTCAGTAAAGAAAACTTAGAAGGGGCAGAACAAAAACCAGGAGCATGATACTTCGTGGATGCCAAAGAGCCTATGACAGGGATGGGGGATTACCAAGTGTGCCAAATACCATGAATAGGCTGAGTAAGAAGAGAACACAGAAGCAGCCATGAGATGTGTCACCACCGGGGCCATGGTTGACATTGACTAGGGTGGTTTCAGCGGTGCAGTTTAAAAGAAAGATTGGAAGCTGACAAAGTGAATCCTAGATGCACAATCAATAACAGGTTTTTCAAGACTTTCCTATTAAAGGAATAACAATAACAACAAAATGAAATGATAATAAGCCAATAAAGGATTAAGAGAAACTTGTATTTTTAAGTTTTTTTAATTCTAGGAATGATACAATGGAAAGAGATGATATTCCTGGAGCATATGAATAGGGGACCAGTGTCCTCTAAAAGAGGAGATAGGGACAAGAGGATGGAAGTCTGAGAATATATGAAAAGACTGGCCTTAGAAGAGAGTAGGGACACTTCATTCTTTGTCATAAGAAAGAAAGCGGATAGAGGATAAAGAGATACAGGAGCAGCAGATTTATTGGAGGGACTCTAAAGGCATTACTTTCTTCTTTTTCTATTTTCTCAACAAAGTGTGAAGCAAGTCATCGGCTGCAATGGAAGGAATGGATCTGTCTTATTACAAAAAGAATAAAGCAATTGACTCTAATAAAGAGAAGCCATCTAAACCTGTTTTCAAGGTCGCATGCCACATTTTCTTTCCTAGTAAACCCACTGCTATCTACATTATTCTAAACGATTGGAAGAGTATCTACAACCCAGATGTTTGATAATTCTATGTCACTTCTTAACACTGTTGGGTTTATGAGTGAATAGGGGAGGCTGGAATACATGTCACTTCACTCATATTTTCTTTATTTGTTGAGTCATCAGTACTTAGAGCAAATCTGGAGGATAGCTAAGAGATTAGCCATACAAAGGCAGGCTGAGGTTTAAAATAAAAGAAGTTAACATCTGTTCCCCTGAAATAATATTTATATAGAAATCAAACATAGATTTTATTTTTTCATTGCCATAAAAGATATAGAGAAGGTCAGATAAACTCATCTATTTTATTTCCTCAGAACTACAGAAAATCTGATATCAAAAGACAAACATGAAGATTAGTACTTGAATTGTGATTATCAGATATTATTGCAATTTATTCTCAGGGTAGTACCATTTTATGTGACAATTTCAGGCTGAACTATAACCTATGTACTAAGGCAGTCATTCTCCACCTGTTGAAACTTAAGGTATGGGAGTTCTTCTTTTGAGGATACTGATGAATCTTTAAACATCAGTGGATATAAAGATAATCAAAAATACTACTTTAAAAACATAGAAACCTTAATTTTATTATCTTTTGACAATAGCTCATATTGTTTGATTGGGTTAATTAGTGTTACAAATCCATTCTTTATTATTTATTAGTTAGATAAAATCTTTAGATGTGTTGTGGAACAATCCCTTTGTAACTTTACTGACTTTTATTGTTGAGGGCTTTCTTAAAATGTGTTTCTATAATAAATATATAAAGTGTTCAATTTGGAGACCTATAAGGCAATTGACTCCTGAAAATCAGTGACAACATCTAGGTACAACATGATAAATCTTGGGCTCTAGAGTCAGGCAATCCTGAATTACTGTTCTGCCATCTCCACTGAGTTGTATGTCCTTGAGTAAATCACTTAACCTCTAAACTTTCTCATGTGTAAAACAGGGAAATTAATAGTGTCGCTACAGTTGTAAGATAAGTTGAGAACATGAATATTAAACACGTGTGCAAAGTATTAAACGTGTGTGTAATGGCAGCAATGGCATATGTGGAAAGCAACCTATGTGGAAGTTTCTTCATGAACGGTGTGGTTCCTAGATGTTTACTTTTTTCATCTCTCTTGTTGAGCTTTTCTTTTTTAATTATTAATATGCAAATTCATTGTAGGTAGATGTGGTTTGCATTTTATTTCCTAATATTTGATGCCTAAAAATATATATATTTAATATACTGTATATAGAAGATAGGAGACATAATAGTAAAATTTATACCTATGAACTCATCACCCAGTTTAAGAACTGAAATAAAATAAACACAGCTTCATCAACTAGGTGGTCCTTTACTATCTCGTGCTCCTGACTCATGGTCAGGGATAACTGCTATTTTAAAGTTTGGATTTATCATTTTCTCTTTTAAAAATACACATTCATCATATATGAAAGTATCCCTAAAATATATTTTTTATTTTGCTTTTTTGCTTATGTCGTTTCTGTTAACAGCATTTTTGATCAGTATATTCCTAAAGTGTATTCACATGTTTGGCATTTTTATTTTTTATGATTATAAAAAATCCCATTGTGCAAATACAACAAAATTTTGTTCAGCCTGTTTTGAGGATTATTTGAGTTGTTTCCAATTGTTTTGCTATTAGGAACTACGCTGTATCTTGTACATTGAAAATTAGTGCAGGTGTACCTCTAGGAAAAAGTGGAATTGCAAGGTCTTTTTTCAGTTTTACAAGATTCTATCGTGTTTCAAAGTGGTTGCACCAATTAATTTGAATAAGTGTCATATAAGGATACTTGGTGATCCATAAACTTACCTTCAACTTTAAAGAAACAATATTTGCTCAGTTACAGATTTCTCCATTCTATCTCTCCATCCATCCATCAATTCATCTTATGTTTGATGCAGAGTAAGTTGAGGATATCAGTATTCCTCAACACAAAACACTTCAGCTTACATATTATGAACTAGAGTTCAATATTTGTTTAGGTAAAATAAGCATAGAGAAATACACAAACCTTATGTGTAACATTTCATGAATTTTAATATATGCATACATCTGTTGTATCACACAAATGGCTATCAGTTTATAGAAGAACATCATCATCATGACAGAAAGTTCTTTCATGGCTCCTCCCACTCAACTTCTGCATCCTTCTAGGAAGCAGTAATTGTTCTGTTTTGTCATCATATATTTATTTCTATAGAAATGGCATCTTTTGTGTGTGGCTATTTTTGGGTCATTTGGCATTTTTCATATAAATTTCAGATTTAACATGTCAAGTTCTGAAAAAACTATTAGAATTTTGATTTATAGTACACTGAGTCTATACATAAATTTGGAGGTTTTATTGTCCATGAGAATGGCATATCTCTCCAATTATTTGAATCTTCTTTAATATATTACAAGAAAAATTTATATTTTTTCTATACATCTTTTACATATCTTTTGTTAAACATTTCTTAAGTACTTTACATTTGATAGCTATTATAAATGATAAATAATGATTATGATGAAAATGGTGATGTGATGATTGTATTCTTGTTTCTTCCTGGCATACAGAATTTTATTGCATACTGACCATATATTCAAGTACATTGTTAAACTCTCTTATTTTCTCTAACTTTTTTGTAGAATGTTTTGATGATTTTATATAGTAATAATAATATCTATGAATAATTATATTATTAAAAATTCTAATAATTTTATTCTCCTTTCTTCTCTGTGCTAACAAGGACTTCCAGAACTCTAAATGGAAGCAATGATAATGTACATCCTTATCATGTTTTTGATTTTAAAAGGTCTGCTTTTAGGAAGATACACTTTTTCCAAGTCCTTTTTTTTTCCCCCTCTATTTTATATTTTGTGAAGGTTTTATAATAACTTGATATCAGATTTTTTCATTTATCCACAAAGATTGAGATGATCATACAATATTCTCAATTTGCTAAGAAGCTGAAATACGTATCAGTGTTGAACCACCCTTCTATTACTGGATTAACTTGGATTAATCATGGTGTACTATCTTTTCTATGCAGTCCTGAATGTAGCTCTCTAAAATCCTGTTTATGACCTTTGCAGCTAGATCATGATTGCGATTAGCACATAGTCTTCTATTAAACAGAATTTATTATTATATATTAAAATCTACTTTCTCCATCTCACATTTCCCTCATACCTTTTAAGCTGCTCCCCTAATTTCAACCAGATTATATTTGTCAGGCTTCAGAGTATGTTAAATACTCTCTCAATTTCATCAATTTAACCCATTGTAATGGATTCAAAGTCTCTTAAAGTAGTTTGACATTTTCCCCAGAAATAATGGCATTTTGTGTGTAAAGAAGAGACCTAGAATAAAGGCAACGTTTTATTATTTATTTGGAAAGTTCTAGCAAATACAGTATATGACCATATGATATTGAGGGACTCCAGAGAAAAAGACAATTTGACCCCCTAGGCAGTCTCAAAATAGACACAGTTTGACCCAAGTTTGTGTAAATCGAAAAAACAAACAAGCAAACAATACTTTTTCTATAATTTAGAACATTTATATGCCCATTTTTCTGTTATTTTATTTTTGTTCTGGAGTCTGAGCAAACAGAACAGCTAAGATGCATTCTGGTCTTTCTAATCGTATCTGTATCACATTACAACTATTAGTTTGTCCCCTCTTTCCTTTCACCCACTTTTAATACAAGTTTCAATTGTGCTTTGTTAGTTCCTGTCCATTACTATTAGAGAGGAGTAGCCTACATCCCCTTAATGAATTACTTTTCACTCTTTCTTCTATTGCATTATTTTCTTTCATTAAGAAGATTTGGGGGATAGCAAAATAGATCTGTCCATATATAATTACAAACTAATAAGTATAAGTTTTCTTATTTTTTTTTTTATCAATTATGTGTTTTTGTAGTAGTATTGACTATGAAATAGGAGGACGTATATCTTTTTTGAAAAGAAGGGGGAATTTGCCTTACAATTAACAGTCATTAAAATATTTTTATTATTATGTAGATATAGGTAACAATACAGATATTAAGGTTAATTTTAGTGGTCATTATATTATCATGCTTTTAGTTGACCTCTGCTAAAAATGGAAATTCTGAATTCCATTTCTGCTTTTATAATTCAAAGAGAGATTTTTTGAAACAATGTTCTGGTTTATTTTCACATAAAATTAGCTTTGACTTTCAGTACTTTGCAGGTATTTTGGTAGCATTGCTTCAGTATTGTTATATGCCACTGTATTTTTCTTTTCTTTTCCTTGTGAAATTTTGCTGTCTCTACCCAAAAAAAAAAAAAAAAAAAGTAAAATTGAGAATAAAGTCTTTTCTTTCTAGTCTTCCTAACTTCTTCAAAAAACAGTTATATGTGTGGCTTGTATCAGGGATTACAAAGTGTGAACCCAATATATTGTCTGTCTGATTAATTTACCTATTATGGAAATTGGATCTGGTAGTCAGTCAAATGTAATTACTTCAGCATGTGCCAGGCAGGGCACTGTATTAGGTATTAGGAGTGTTGCTACCAATAAACCATCCAGGAGCTACTAGTAATATGTTTGTGAAATATTTGTATTAGTTTTTCATTACCGCTATAATAAATTTCCAAAGACTGGTGGCTTAAAACAGCACAATTTTTTTTTTTTAATCTTAGAGTTTTGTTAAAACTTCTAACTTTATGTTAGAAGTATGAAATGTTTCAATGGGCTAAATCAAGGTGGTAGCAGGGATATGTTCCTTCTGGAGGCTCTAGGGGAGAATCTATTTCCTTGACTTTTCCAGCTTTTAGAGGCAGCCAATTTCTTGATTCAAGGTGTCCTTCCACCTTTGAAGCCAGCAAAGGCCCAATGGCCAGTGGAGTCTTTCTCATGCTGCGTCACTCTGATATTGATTCTCTTGGTTCCCTTTTTCACTTATAAGGACACTTGTGATTACATTGGGCCAGGATAATCTCCTTATCTGTTATTCAAGATGGTCACCTTTTTTTAAAGGTCGTTTTAATATTAGTAACCTTAATTCCAACTGCAAACTTAATTTCCCGTTGCCATGTAGCATAACATATTAACAGGTTCCAGAGTTTAAAATGAGCACATCCTGGGGGACCATTATTCTGCCTACCATAGTACTCTATAAGTCTAAGTACCATGTCAAGTTTCAGACCTCTAAAATAATGAACTGAAAGTTTCATCTGTAAAATTTGGATCTAAAACATCTTTTTCATTATTCATTACATACAAGTGCTGCAAAACTTTGATTTTGGTTGATTTATTTGGATAATTATCCTTAGTTCTCCAGCTGATTTTGCATAAGTTAAAATAACATAGATTTAATCTCTTAACCAAACATAAGAGTTCCAGTTTTAGAATTGTATTAATTTTAGAAACAAAAGACAGTAAGGGATACTTATGAATATTAATTAAGTAGGTTCTAAAATAAATTATAAGGAATAACATTTCAAAATCTAAGGACTCAGCTTCTGTGTAAGACATATTAAAAATGACAGCATGGTTTGCCACTACTATTTTTTTTTAATTCCTTCTGACCTTATATGTTTAACTTTTCAGGGTCAAAAAAGAAGTATTAGGTGTTTGATTTGAATGTATAAATTTTTGACTTAAGGGTTTCTGGCTTCAACTCTATTAGGACCTCCTAACCTTACAGCTTGATGTGATTTAGTAAGTAGACATGATGGTCATTGTTTCTTGTATAAACAAAAAGCCACTTTTTGTCTTTCAAACTAGATTTAAAATTCACTGACACAGTAGAAATAGAAGTTAGAGTGAATATCATGGAATAATTAACATTATATTCATGTTATGATAAAAATTACCATTTTCATTGATGCTGAGCCAAAATAGATTGCAGCATGAGTTCCTAAAAGATCTCAAAGTCCCATCCTGTTTTTTTTTTTTTCTCAAGATGTCAGAGTATGGTTTTTGCTAACTCATTGGTTTAGAGAATGTATTTGATGAGGCCTGAATGCTGAAATACATAGGTCAGTTATGACCTTCACCTCCTGGTGAAGGATTCTTTAGATGTTGAGCATAAATCTGGAGCAAGAGTAATCATAATAAAAGTTTCTTTTAATTGTTAAGCACGTAATGAAACTTTGGGGTACCAGTACTTTGCATCCTCCTCAGGGCTGTAATGGCTGTAATTTCTGATAAGATACAATACTAAACTGACATTTTCATTTCTGAATTTATCCTATTTCATGAGATTTTAGGCACCTTGTTTTAAATAAAATTGCATGACTAACTACTGAACCCCAAACATCTGTTGCTGTATAGATTTTGTGTACTCAGTGAACATCCTTTTAATGAGAAATAGCTTCATATTTCTGTTTTGGAAGGGATATATTTGGTCATCAAATTAAACTTCCCATTTTGCATGTTCAACCAACCCAAACTTTGCCAAGAGGTTAAAAATTCCAGGATCTCTTTATATTTTGCATTAATTACATGAATGGGTTTTAAAATTTTTTTTTTATCAGTTATCCCTCATTTTGTTTTGCTTAAAATTTGGTTTTTTTGGCTCCTGCAGACTTAGAGATTTAAAAACAACTTGGGATCAAATCTCAGCTCTGTCTTTTAAAGATGTTTGATTTTTTCACTTCCTTGGACATAAATAGAAAATAATAACACTTATCTTTCTAAATTGTAATGATTAAAAGAGATATGTTTAACTCTCTAACATAGTATCCTGTTCATAGCAGATACGCAAGAAAACTTCTTTCCTTGTTCTTTTGTGTTATCTTTTTCTTCCCTCTTCTCCTTTTTAGTTACTAGAGTGGTAAATCCAGGTTACTTTTTTGAGTTGCATTGTGTTGTTTTCTGCTTAGACCTTATGGTTGTATAGGGTGAAAAATGGGTTGTTGACATTTATTGTGATGAAATAAAGGATAAAAAAAGGTTTGAGGCTTTGAATATACCATATCCCACAGGAGAAAGGAAAATTAGAGACCCCCAATCCTTGTAGGCCAGTGTGATAAATCTTTAATAAAGCAACTGTAGGATATATCCCTTAAACCTAGAGAAATATATAAAATAATCTTTTAAATCATGTTAATGGCTTGTTTAGTAGCACTGGCCTACTTAGTAGTTAATATTTCCACCTACTCATAGACTTTTCACTTGAGAATTGGAATTTCCTTCTCTTTAATTCCTGTGCATGTTAGAAAGCACAGGTGTTCTTGAAATATAATACTGTTGGGTGAGGAATCTTTTGCTAACACAGGCTCAGTGGGGGTATGTGAAACGGAAAAAAAAAAAAAAAAAAAGCTATAAGGAGGCTTGTACACTTTCCTCTTATTATTGCACCTGCATTAGCATACCTTCAGCTTCAGTTACTTGTTAAAGAAGGAAATTTTAGAAGAAAAAAATTCTATGTACTTCAAGGAGTATAGGTAAAGAATTACTCAAATTTAAGACATAGGTCCCCAAACCCTAGGTGAAGGCTCACAAACATATATTATTTATTATGTATTTGCTGTGAAGTTTAAACTTCTTAAGTTCAGGGAACATTTTTATTATTATATATTTCCAAGTGCTTCAGGTTATTATCCTCTGGAAAATTAGTAATATGATTTTAAAATGTTATGCTGTCCTTTTTAACAAATAAACATATGAAAGTTATTTGAAAATGAAAATCTATGAACAAATAAACGTAAAACACTATAAGAATAATGATGAATATGATGGTGATGATGATGGTGATTATGAAAAAGATAATGAAAATCAAGGCTATAGAATTTGATGTGGAGGAGAACTGAACAACTTAGTGAAGAGGTGTGATACCTCTTGTTAAGAAGTTAGTGTATCAGGTAGACTGGTATAGGTACAGTATAATAATAAAGGAGGAATAACTTATTTGTAAGTAAAAGAATTTATCATTTACTGTTTGGTGATGCAGTTAGATACTCAGATGAAGAAGTTATTATTATTATGAAGAATTATATTATACCATTGTTATCACCAGTATAATAATAGTTAAGGGTAAAATATTTGAACACAAATAGCAGAAAGCATTTTGCGTGGTGGTGTTTAGAGGAAAGAAGAGGCAACTTCTGCTTGAGAAGGGGGATCTGAAATTCTAAAATCAAGTCATCAAACCAGAGACTTTTGCAGAGAAGAAGCTACAGTTTTTCAGCATTAACTAAATGTGAGGATAAGGAAGATAAAGAAACCAAGTTGATTCAAAGTTCTTAACCTTGAAAGACTAGAGGGTGGGTGCCATGAATAGAAATTTAAAAATCAAAAGGAAATTTTAGTAGAAGACAAATAGCTATAATGCAGTCTTGTTTTGTGGGAGTTTGAGGAAAGTAGGGGTTTTACTTCTGCTTAGAAGGTGGAATTAGTCATTTAAAAAAGAGGCATCAAACCTGAGTCTCCAAGGAAGAGTGATGGGATGGAGGAGGGAGATCAAGTGACATTTAGTCATGAGAAGAGACAGCAGGGAGTATGGAACTCTTGAGGAGAGAGGGTTTGGGACAGGATTGCCTAAGATGTTAAGTCCAAGTAGGTATATCAAGGGGATCTGGGAACGAGGCAGGTTAAAAATTCAGATTAAAAGTTTGGGAGAAGACTCAGAGCTGGAAATACAGGATTCTGAGCCATCTGAGGAGAGATGATACTCAAAGATTTATGATAGGACATAATGGATTATAGATAGAAAGACAAGGAATAAGAAAATAACTCCAGAGGCTTAGGGATGGCGTACATTGAAGGGCTGAGAGGAGCAGCAAGGCAAGAGAGTAGAGGAAACAGAGAAAGAGGAATCAGAGTAGTGGTAGACAAACTAGAAGAGTGTTCTCAGAAACAGAACCATGAGAGGAAAGAGGATTTAAGGGGGATCAACCTGAAATGTGTATGTTGTCGGAGCATCAAGACATGTTTTTGGAATAGATGCATGTGGTTAGATTGGGAGTAATGATAGCTATGTGCAAACATTGCCACTCCTACCCTTGGCCTCTGCTGACTGATAACGTTAATGTCTGTAAATATCTTTTCACTTATTTGTACACCTCCATCCCTGTCATTTGTGGTTATTTCAGAAAAGAGAAATCCAGAGCATATGTGCGCCTTTTTAATTTCATGTATCTTTGTACATACTTTCTCAAGTGCCTTGTACTTAATTTTATATTCTTTTGTAACCACAGTTTTTCTTTGCACAAAAGATTTGCTAACAAGAGCTCTGATTTCTCAAGTGAACCCAAACATTTCTAATTAAATGTAAGCTTAGTATCTTTCAGAGAAAAATTCTTAATGCTTCCATTAAAATTAGTAAGCAGCACGTGTCTGCAACAATAACAGTAGAGTTTGGTGGTGGCTTTTAGCCTTTGGATAGAAAACTGCTTTTGATAATGAACTCAGAATGTCTTGTAGAATCCTTGCACTTTAATATCCCTAATATTATTCTTGATGATTTGTTAAACTTAAGGAGAGTAAAACAACTTTTTTCATACCTATAAAGGAAAAGTCAGGAACAAAGTTTGTCTCTAACTTAAACTACTTAGTTTTTTCTATTTTTTAATACTTTTGTTGATTATCTAATTGCTTCTGTGCATATGTTATATTTACCCAATTCAACTGTAAGATTATTGTGGGCAGAGACCATTTTTTAAAAAAAATTAGCCATGCAGCAGCACAATATCTTACACATGAAACACAATAGTAAACTGAATGTATGTTGAATGGAACCAAAAGAATCTTCTATATTTACATATCCCTCTGTTTCTCTTAATTCTCATTTAAGCATAGTTCAGAATTCATCCCAATTCATTTTTTATGACTTTTTGTAAGAAAAACCTCAGAAATGGCCATATTATAAATGTACCTAAAGTGAAACTTTTTACATGTTATCAACAAGATAAATATTTTGAACTCAAAACTAGAGAAATTAGATAAAAGGGGAATGCTACAAGTTGGAAAAAAATTTGGTACAAAAGCAGCATATCCCACAGAATAAAAAGAAGTAAAAGATCAAGACATTGAAAAATAGGAGTGGGATATGAGAACACTTTTTATTTCTTGTTTATTTTTCATAACTAACAAATAACTCATTCTTTTTACCTCTGACAGTAACATTTGTGCAGAAAAGTCATTTTCATTAACCTTTGGTTTGTAATTTACAGCCTCTCTGCCCAAAGGCATTGCTGTTATTTACAATTTTTCTTAGTCCTATGGAAAACCAAACAACCATCATCGTAAGGCTAATATATGCTAAGTGCCTTCGGCACATTTCAATTAAGTATTAACATAGATTGGAAAATTTCCAAAACATTTAGTGAATATTACTTTAAATCATTTTCATTAAAATTAATAGCAAGTGTTAAAAAGTAATATACCAGGGAGCTGGGGGAATTGACTTACTAGCTTCTAAAAGTCTTCTTGTGTTAATGTAGAAAGAATTTTAGTACAATTCAGCCACATAGTAACCTGGTCCCATTAATCCTCCATTTTGTGTGGGTATAGGATGGGAGTTATGTGCAAATTGTTTTTTTTTTTTTAATAAATTTATTTAATTTATTTATTTTTGGCTGCATTGGGTCTTTGTTGCTGCGTGCTGGCTTTCTCTGGCTATGGCAAGCGGGGGCTACTCTTCGTTGAGGAACGAGGGCTTCTCACTGCGGTGGCCTCTCCCTCTGCGGAGCACGGACTCTAGGTGCTCCGGCTTTAGTAGTTGTGGCACCCAGGCTCAGCAGCCGCGGTGCACGGGCTCTAGAGCGCAGGTTCAGTAGTTGTGGCGCATGGCTCAGTTGCTCCACGGCATGTGGGATCCCCCTGGACCAGGGCTCAAACCCGTGTCCCCTGCATTGGCAGGCGGATTCCCAACCACTGCACCACCAGGGAAGCCCCGTGAATTGTTTTAATACTTTTAAATAGTGACTCCAGATTTTAATGAGTATTTACTAGATACCCAAAATAATGAACTGGCATTTGAGCAAGGTTAAAACCTCCAACTACACTCATACATCACTAACAGTATTTTTCAGAAATACTTAAAAGATGAGCTTTGAGAAATCAGTTTACAGAAGTGAGAAAAAGAACTCTCCAAATTAAAGATTATACCAAAATAGAGGTACTAAAATCATTATAAGAGGAAACAATGATTGAAAATTTTGTCTGTGAGAATTAAAAAAAAAAAAGTAAAACTGATGAATAAAGTGAAATATATTGTTGAAATATCAAAATATATCAGAAATCTTATTGGCCAAAATTTACCTCTAAAAATAGTATTATATAGAATGTTAGCATTAAAATAAAAGTCATTGGCCTTCCTCACTTAGTAACCCTTTATTTTCTTAAAAATGAAAAGATCTCCAGCTGCATACCTGCTTACAGTACTATTGGTATTGCATGCAGCATTTTAAAAAGTGATATTTTATCAGATTTAGTTCGTGATATATATATATATATATATGCACACATATAATATTATATATATATATACACATATATATAATTTTCAATTTGGGGTAGTAATTTTTCAACCTTTAGAGATATTACACATAAACACTGATTTTCCTTCATGTCTTCGTTCAAGTCAATGTTATATAAGGATCACAGAGTGGAACATGAACAAGTTGAAGATTTTACATAGAGTTTTGCTGTTGGAATAAGAGCAGCATTTTGAATGTTAATATCATAAAGTGTTTTACTCACTTTGTCCTAAATTTCCTTCAAATGTAAGAGAAGGAAAAGGGATATTATACAAAGGACATAATAAAAGAGCGTAAAGATAAAACTCTTTTCTTTGCAATGGGCACGGCCTTCCTTTTTTTCTCAGTTTTCTAGATGCCCATCTCTTCAAAAAAGCCATTGAATACAATTAAACTGACACTCCAAGAGTACAGAATAGTGAAACCAGAAGAATACTTAGCTTAGAAAACATGGTAAGGATAATTATGTCATAGCACTTGTGTAAGGTGTGATGATCAAGGTGAGGTACCCCTGGCTATGAATCCAAGTAGTGAATGTTGACATCTGCTTTGTGAAATCAGGGGAGTCAGCCTGGCCAAACAGTAGCTTAGTAGCTTGTATGGCCAGTGCAGGTCTAAGAATGTGGGCTCTCAGGCAGGTCCTTAGGAGAGTATGGCTTTGAGAGAGCATCCCTAAGAAATGGGACATGTAGAAAGCACACAGGTTTATGTTTGCCACTGTAACTGTTACATGAGAAAACTAAGGCTAGTTGTGTGGTGTGTATAAGAGAGACTCAGAAGATGTCGTTCCGCATGTCTGGGATAACTTTTTTCTTATCCCCGTTGTCCACCATAAAGACTCATTTTTATTCTTCAAATCTGAGGGAAAATGTCATTTGGTTTCACTAGTTTTCATTCGCCCCCATTTCTTAAGTAGAGTCATATTGCCTCTTCTATATTAACCAAAATTTCAGAAAGGGAGACTGGATTTAAGTAAAAAGGTGTTTATTTGGGGTTTGTTAGGACTGCTACTGGGAGACAAAGGTTCAAGAAGCCCTTGAATTGTGTTCTAAGGGACTACAAAATTTGATTTTTATTTTTTTATTTATTTAGTTTTTGCGGTACGCGGGCCTCTCACTGCTGTGGCCTCTCCCATCGCGGAGCACAGGCTCCGTACGCGCAGGCTCAGCGGCCATGGCTCACAGGCCAGCTGCTCCGCAGCATGTGGGATCTTCCTGGACTGGGGCACGAACCCGTGTGCCCTGCATCGGCAGGCGGGCTGTCAACCACTGCGCCACCAGGGAAGCCCCCAAAATTTGATTTTTAAATGACCTTGAATATGCCATCACATAGCACTTCTCACACACACACACACACACACACACACACACACACACACACACACAC
>NW_020838008.1:7724794-7766639 GCF_003676395.1 Aethalodelphis obliquidens
ACACACACACACACACACACACACACACACACACACACACACACACATATACACACACACTTTTTCTTTCTCTCACCATAGATTAAGCATCTTAAAGAAAGGGCCGGTATCTATTTAACTTTGTATTCTTGGCCCCTAGCACACTGACTGATAGATAATAGTTGCTCAAATATATTGAATGAATAAATTAATAATTTAAGGCTGTAAAAAAATCGAGTAAGATTAAAGGGTAATAAGATTAGAACAATATCAAGAGTTTTTAAGGAAAAATGTCTCTTATATTTGAAAGTGATTCTAAGTAAATGCCAACAGAATTTGAAAAGCTTCTAGATTCCATATGCTTCAAGCACTATTACTACAGACAAAAAAAAAAGACGGATTCATGTGAGGCTAAGTGGGGAATTCTTAGAAATGGTATTTTGCCATATTTGCTAGTATTTTGCTAGTTCTTAATAGGGAGGGGTTAACAAATGAAAAGGAATTAATTTGCACCAAATATATTGCAGTGAATTATAAAGGCATGTAAATTGTAGTTTGGTAGATCATTATAAAATTCTTCCATACTAGTTTGGTTGTTCTCAATTCAGTTGTTTTCATAGTTCCAAATTTGAAAATCAAAAATTTTCAACAGTTTATCTAGTTATGAACCTGGTCTTTGGATGAATTCTATAGAAACTGAATCTCCTAGCATGATTCAGTCTCTATAGATGACTGAATAGAGGCAGTTTTCGAATGGATTATTTGCAAAAAATCACGTTATGGTATATTGTATTTTTTGTTTTGTTTGAAATTAATAAATTATCTTTGAAATATTAGATGGCTATTAATAAATAGCATATGTAGCATAAGCTAAGTATCTTCCATCTAAGGTTGCATATTGATAACAGATCAAGTAAAGCTATTCTTCCTCATGTAAGTAGACGGTGAGAGCTTGAGCACCGTTTTTTGCTTTTTTTTCCTACTCTTGTCTCTAATTTGATATCTCTAAGGCTTTGGTTTCTATTTCTATAAAAGCTTTTTCCCATGTGAATTAGGCAATTTTTACTGATGAAGAGAAGACCTCTGTAACATTTTTTCCTGGAAGCTACCATCAAATTGTTGACTTCTTTCCAGTGACCTTCAAAGTATAATGATAATGCATCATTATTAATCTGTATTGGAGTTGAACTTATAACCTTTAGACCAAGACTTGTATATTGGACATCTATATTCATGATTCCTAGATTTTAGCAGAGTATCTATCTCTTGGGTCATCTATGAGGAAATATGCGGAATTCATATGAACATAGTTGTAAAATGGTTAAGATTTTTAGGACAAAAATTGTATGCAATTTAATTACTTTAAGATTGATGATGCTCACAAGATAATGTGTCTTATACAAGAGTAGTCTATGGCACTTTTACTGAGTAATTAGGGGGTGTAGCCCATGGAACTAACTCTTCTTTGTGTTAAATTCCAATTTTATTTTTGATTCTTAGTAACAATTCAACTAGGTGAATATCCATGGAAAATGATTACCTGTGGTTCCCTTAGCAATAAAATTATATTTATATAATACTATAACTATAATATAATATTTATATTATAGTATAACATAATATATAATATAATAATGTTTATATTATAACAATATATAATAATATAACATTATATTATAATATTTATGTTAATATTCACTTAAACGTTCAAAAATATAAAATGGATAATATAGCCTTAGATTCTTTATGCCTTTAGAAGTGAAACCTAGCTACTACATAGATATGTAGCTATACAGGTACATAGAACCTATACTATGATGTCAAGTCTCCTGTGTAGTCTATCATTGCCAACTGATGGTGGTTTTAGGACAGACGTGATGGACACGTACATGGGTTTTGTTTGGATGAAGTCTATTTGTGCATTAAAACTGAACACATTATTCTGAATCAGATAGACTTGGTTTTTGAATCTCTCATCTTCACCTTTGGGTAGATGAGCAAGGGAAATGCTTTCATTCCCAAATTCCTGTGAACCCTGCTATTATATCTCTAGCACTTAGCACGATGAGCTGGCTAATTGATTCCAATTAAACAAAGGTTTAAACCAAACACGACAGAAAATCATGTCCAAACAAGTGGTTGTTTTCCCCTCATCTTCAGATGTAAGACATGCAAGAGATTCGTTGGAATACTCGTTGTCAAGATCTTCAGAACAGGGAGCTCTGAGAATGGCCACAAATAATATGTAGTAATCACATATAGGTTGAGTAACCAGCCTTTCTCTTTCAACTGGAAGTATTTTTTTCCCTTGGGAAAAGTTAATCTCCCTACTACAACAATGTACTGAAAACTGCCAATTATGGCATCTAATTCTGTTGATAAAAATATGACCCAGGTAAAGGTCCTACCTGTGAAGTCTTTTATTTTCTTTGAAGTAATGTGCTTTGTCCTAAGCATGCTAATACTGACCTATAAAGCTAATTTCAGCTCCATTAACAATTATAGAAATGCACATTAGCAATCAAATAGTAAAGAAAATAATATATTGCAGTGTTCCGTGTTTGAGAAAGTGTAGGAAATTAACACATTCATTTTCTTGGGGCATTGTATGTTTTGACCAACTTTCATGAACATATCTTGATAGTCTGCATCAAAACATTGAAAAATGTATGTACCTTTTGACCCGATAATTCTATTTCACATGTATTTATCCTAATGAACAAATGAGTGTGTAAAAAGATCTTTACAAAAGACTGCATGTCATATCACTGTTATAGTAGGGAAAATATATAAACAATGCGAGAGTCAATAATAGGGCATTTGTGATGTAAATTGTGGCATATCATAAGTATAGTCTTAAAAATAATGTAGAAAAATATTAAATACCATAGAAAGGTATTCATGATGTTTTATAGGGTGTGTTAGGAAACATTATTTCCAGTGTGATTTTATTTTTGTTTAAACAAAGTTGTGTGTTAAAAAAGACTAAAAAAAAAAAAAGTTTCAGAATGTTGATAGAAATTATCTCTGGGGAGGGTTATTTGGTAACTGTCACTATTGATCTCTATTTTCTAGGTTTTTAAACAACAAACGTTTTAAATAAGAAATACCAAAAATTCATATTTTGAACAACAAAAGGTCATTCCACAGATAAGTGGTGCAGTATTGATTGTATAGAGCCTTGGAAAGTTGACATCACTTTGAATGATTTACTTAGAGATTTCCTTATTTGCTTTTATGTTAGACTGAGGGACGTGACTTTGTTGTTTTTTTTTTTTTATCTTGTATAAAACATGTTTGTTTCTAGCTTTCAGGAAGCCAGAACAAAGAGGGAAACATACATAAGATGCATAACTCAAGTTATTAGAAAATAGAAACCGTAACTGCTCTTCAGGGGGAAGAAATATATAAATAACTGTACAACTCAATTATAAATAGTATGCATTAAGTGACAGAAAATGTCCTCAATAAGATGTTAACACAAATGCAACAATTAATCAAGGTACTTAAGAAGCATGTTGAGTTTGTCAAGAGTCTTTCTTTTTCTTTTCTTCCCTAGAATCATTTAGCATTATGGTGAATATACAAAATACTGTATTGCCAAAATTAAGTAACCTGGAAACATTTCGCATCCCCTCATCATCATGAATTGGTTTATTTAAATTCAGTAAATATTTTTTGTATGCTTATTATTAGTTCAACACCCTGTTATATGCTATGAAGCATGGCAAGCAGCTTAAGTTGGGAGTTCATCATGTATAGAACTTTCAATTTTATTTAATATTATGTTCTTAGAAATGAAGATTTGTGTATTCTTTTATTGACTAGCAGTTAGTGGTATAAGTGATAAAATAGGGCAAGACTTTATTTTTTGTATTTGAAGGATTTGATCTGCAGGATTGAAGGATTATATAAGTTTATTTGGAGTCTGTATCCTAAATTTAATAACCACATCTTAAAATAGGGATAATAGTAGTATCCATATCATAGAGGTATATGGAGCTCTAAATGAGAAAGGCATGCAAAAGATTTAGGAGAGTGCCTACCGTGTAGCAAAAATATAATAAATGTAATTTATTATTACTATTATTATTATTTTAGTG
The DNA here is from genome assembly GCF_003676395.1 of Aethalodelphis obliquidens. Taxonomy (NCBI): domain Eukaryota; kingdom Metazoa; phylum Chordata; class Mammalia; order Artiodactyla; family Delphinidae; genus Aethalodelphis; species Aethalodelphis obliquidens. The sequence continues at coordinate 7,728,877 of NW_020838008.1, forward strand.
TCTAAGGCAAAATTCAAACTCAGTCTGGCATACAAAGCTCCCACAGCCGCTGTCTGTTCCTTAAGTCTTATCTTGCACTATTGCATTCACACCTCATGCTCCCCAGGCCCAATGAGACCTTGCACGTCTCATACATCTGTGCTTTTGCTCAGCTGCCCTTTCTGCATGGACTCCTAGCTTAAAGACCTAACAGAATGTTTCTCATATTTTGAGACTTGATTCAAGAGATGTATGTCCCAAAGTCTATCCTGAAACCTCCTTCTCACTCTACTCAGGATTGAATATTTTCTCTCTGATGTCCTTTGTATGCAACACAATTTTCTCTGTGGTGCCCTTGGTATTTAAGTGCTTTATTTGTTTACATATCATTATTCCTCTTTTACACCCTACACTCTTCAAGATCACAAAGTTTTATTGCCCTTTGTATTCTCACTACAGAACACAATGCCTAGAATATAATAGACATTAAAGATGTGAGAAACACATAGAGAATAGCCGTGTTCCTCCAGATGAGGCCTAGGCCACCAGCCAACCTACCAGCTCCTCAAGGACACATGAGCAAGCCCACTCCAGAACAACAGCACTGTCGAGTTGAACTGCAGACTTGTGAGAAATAATACATGGCCACGTGGTATTTTAAGCACAAGACTTGGAATGTCTGTTTCATGACAATCACTAACTGATACAGATACGTAAATAAAATACCAGGAAAAGAAAGTCATTTAATTTCAATGCTAGATTTTCCATGAGAACAATATAAAAAGAGACCTGGGAAGGAATAGTTTGTCTGTGGGAGAATAAAAATATTTCATGAAGGGAGTAAAAACTCACAAGTTTAGGGGCTTTTTCATTTCAATTAGAAAAGCTCAAGCTCCAGCTCATCACTCCCTTCTACTCCGTTTTCTTAGCAGACTATTGATGAGAGTCATCAGAGACTCCGAGGCATCCCGTTATTTTGTAATAGCAACTGTGTGTGATGAGTGTCTGGGGCACAATGGAAGTCAGTATAGCTACATGTACAATGTCAGGATTTTTCACAGCGCTTCCCAATTAACTTCCAGAGAGCCTGACTACAATATCACCAGCTGCTCACTCAATCAATTTCTACACATTTTTCTGAGCTAAATGGGGCTTGCATGACTGAATTTGCATAGGAGTTTTCTCCAGTTGCAATATCATAACTAGTGGGCGAGGTATTTGGAAATGATTTTTTTTCTGCTTTGTGGGACATTCTCTTTGATTTTATATCTTCCCTGTCTCTTTCTCCAACATTGCTTTTGCATCTGTGAGATATGTAAATTTGGAATGAGAGTCAAAAACCAGTGATGAGAGGAATAAGGTGAACTCCCCTCTTTTCATAATTTATCCATTTATTAATTCATCTTCTTGCCAGATACAAATTGATTGCCTAGAATGTGTAAGGTACTATGCAAAGTGCTGGGGTTATAATAAAAATAAGAAAGAGCTCTTGAAATCATGAAGTTAACATTTTAGGGAAGAGTATGGAAATATACAGGTAATCCACAGATAATGATAGGGAGGCTCTAATTTAGGGAGGGTCGTTAGAGAAATCTTCTGTAAGAGGATGCCATTTAAGCTGAGACCTGAAGCACAGGAGTCAGCAATGGGAAGACTTTGGGGAAGGTAATTTAAGGCCGCTGGAAAAACAATGGCAAATCTCTTGTGGAGAAGAGCTCATTGTGTACAGAACTGGCCAGTAAGACTGTAGTGTAATAGAAGATGGGTAAGAGATAAGAAATAAGACGGGGAGCTAGGCAGAGAGTAGTTCATGCAGGGCCCTAAAGATCATGCTAATAATTTACACATTTCGGGACCCAGACATTCAGGTGACTCTTTCTGCTTGTCTTTATTGTCCCAATACCATAGGCAAGAGAGATGCAAGAGAGGAAGACAAGAGACTGACAGTTGCAGTGATACAGGTGAAAGATGTAGTACTTGGATGAAGGACTGATAGTGAGGATAGAAGGAAATAGATTGTGCTATATTTTGGAGGTGGACCTCGCTGCACTAATGAATAGATGTTTTAGAGGGTTTTTCTTTTATCTTCCTTTTTGCATGCAAATTAGGGCTATAAGCCCCAGTTTTGGCCACATTACTCTATCAGTATTAAACCACAAGAGATGCTTCCCATTCAGTAAAGGACATTACATCCTACCAAGATCAACAACTAGGGTTGCCTAATTTTCATACAGGTAAAATGACAGCCAGATAGATTAGGGTAAAAAAGATTTTAGAATGACCCCCTGGGAAATTGCTATTTAGATATATAGAAATGGTGATGGGACTCAGGGCAGGCTGCTCCTGAGTGGCCCCCAGATGTGCCCCTTTGGCATGCAGATTATTTTGAGCTGAAAAGTATCAAGGCCCAAAAGATTTGGGAAGAACCTTTGAACTTCCTCCTTACTGTCGAAAAGAATTTAAGATAGGAAGACTGTCCTGTATGGAGCTATCACCAGAGATAACTATAATTAAAGCATTAGGTGTGGTAGACAGGGAGGAACCTTGGAAAGCCCATTCGATCACAGTCCTCTCTATGTCCCACTGTCTCTGGACAGACCAGCACTCATTTGTTTACCAAACATTAACTCTTTTTATCTTCCTGTGAATTTCCCCTTGAAGTCTCAGACCCCCACCTCCTTCTCCTTAGTCCATAATAATATATATATATATATATATATATATACACCTCACCTTCCTTTGTTGTCTTTGGAGTTCTTTATACTTATGTGGATTCTCCATGTATACATAATAATTAGGTTTTCTCCTATTAATCTGCCTTATGGCATTTTTATTGCCAGCCAAAAGAACTAAAAGGGGAAAGAAGGGAAATTTCCCTTCCTCCAATGATGGTAAAGATGTGGACACTGAAACATTTCTACTGACAAAATGATTTACAGTTTCCTTAACCCAACATTCCTTCACATTTGGTGTCTGTTGATGAACCGTGTATGTATGGGAAAACTAGACTTAAACCTAAATTAAACTTTACAGATTTCTTTTTAGAAAATTACATCTGTTTTATTCATACACATGATACAAACTATAATGAACTATTAATAGTTTATACTAAGAGATATAGTAAATGACTGGTTCATGTTAAGTGGTGAAGTAACAGGACACCAAACAAATCCCAAGACAATAGAAAATGATTTACTAAAAGTGAAACCATGCACCTCAGAGTGGGACTCGAACCCACATGGCTGGGGCTCGAACCCAGCCAAAACCCACAGTCTTCCAACTGAGATCACACACCTTGTTTCAGGACTTCATGAATCTCAGGTTCTTGATGTCTCATCACAGGAAGAATTCAGTGAAAGACAAAGTGATAGGTAAGAAGTGGATTTATTTAGAAAGAAACACACTCCACAGACAGAGTGTGGGCCATCTCAGAAGGTGAGAAAGGCCTTGGGAGAAACATACTCCACAGACAGTGTGGGGGCTATCTCAGAAGTTAAGAAAGGCACCAGGTATGGGGTTGTCCGTTTTTATAGGGGTGGGTGATTTCATAGGCTAATGAGTGGGAGGAGTATTCCAGCTATTTCAGGAAGGGGAGGGGATTTCCAGGAATTGGGTCACTGCCCGCTTTTTGATCCTTATGGTTGGCCTTGGAACTGTCATGGCGCCTGTGGGTGTGTCATTTAGCTAGCTGATGTGAGCGTATACTGAGGCTCAAGGTCTAGTGGAAGTCAACTTGTCTGCCACGTTGGACCCATTTGGTTTTAATCAGTTTATGTCATGTACTTGGGCTATGTCATTCTTTCAAAGGTTGTGCCCTGACCCCTTTCCTACTGTTTCAAAAGTAGAAAAGGGCATAAACTTCAACTGCTAGTGTTCAGCAACTTTACAGTTGAGATACAATGCATAAATAGAACTAAATTCTCATGCTTTGCAACTCAACCTGCTATAACGCAACTATTGAAAAACTTTATCTGAAAAAAGATGAGATTTGTTTAGGTTTAAAAAAATCATAGAAGGGACTTCCCCGGTGGCACAGTGGTTAAGAATCTGCCTGCCAATGCAGGGGACACGGGTTCGAGCCCAGATCCGGGAAGATCCCACGTGCCCCAGAGCAACTAAGCCCGTGCGCCACAACTACTGAGCCTGTGCTGTAGAGCCCATGAGCCACAACTACTGAGCCCGTGTGCTACAACTACTGAAACCCGCATGCCTAGAGCCTGTGCTCTGTAACAAGAGAAGCCACCATAATGAGAAGCCCATGCACCGCGACAAAGAGTAGCCCCTGCTTGCTGCAACTAGAGAAAGTCCGCGTGGAGCAACGAAGACCCAATGCAGCCAAATAAATAAAAATCATAGGAGAAAAATATTACAAATACAAAGAACACAGTGGTTTATATAATTGTTGTAAAGAATAATGGTCTCCCAAAAATTTCCACGTCCTAATCCCCAAGGCCTGTGAATATGTTACGTTATGTGACCAAAGGATTTTGCAGGAGTGATTAAGTTAAGGACTTTGAGATGAGGAGATTGTCCTGAATTATTTAGGTGGGCCCAGTGTAATCACAAGAGTCATTATAAGAGGAAAACAGGAGGGTCAGAGGTAGATAATAAGATCTGATGTCAGAACTAGATTGCAGAGAAAGAGTGATTTGATGATGTTACATAGTTGGCTTTTAAAATGAAGAAAAGGGTCATGAAGAATGTAGGTAGACTCTAGAAGCTGGAAAAGGCAAGGGAACAGATTCTCCTGATAACTTTCGAGAGAAAGACAACCTGACCATACCATTTTGGATTTCTGACCCCCAAAATTGTTAAGAAGATAAAGTTTTATTGTTTTAAACCCACTAAGTTTGTAGGAAACTAATACAATCACAAAAAACGAAGAAAAAAAACTATTATAGACATTTATACAAAACTAAAACTGAGATTGAAGTGTAATTTAAAGATGTATATGAAATAAAAAATGAAACTATTAGAAAGGACTGTGGATTCTATGCACTATGGTATCTGGACTGTAGAAAATATTCAAGGACAACTTACAATGTCAAATGAAGAAATACTAATCCACGCTAATGCAAAGCCTTTAACTGAAACATTTGGAAGTTCACATGTCGGTGTTAGACAAGGATTATTATTTAATGAAAGATTATTTAAAATACTTTTAGGAATGCATCTACAAAGCTTTTGGTCTCTATAACCCAGGCCAGTTACAGTCAGAGAGATTCCAAAGACTTGTTCTTGGTCAATAATGATGCTGAGAATGTTGGCCTCTGTGCACCGGTGCTGAATCAAATCTTGGAGACAGAGCTTTGGGTAAAGTAGAAATGAATAGCTTTATAGCTTTGCCAGGCAAATGGGGACACAGCAGACTCGTGCTCCTCAAAACTGTGTGTCCCAACCTGGGAGGATTTGGTGAGGAGTTTTTATAGCAATGGTTCAAGGGCGTGGTTGCTGATAAGGATTAGGGTGTGTGCAGGGCCAGCACTCCTTTAACCTGGTCTCAGGTAGTCTTCTGATGAGCTTCACTGGTTCCTTTAATCTGACCTCAGGTGGTCTTCTCTGGAATGAAGAATGCTAACATCTTCCACTTCTTGGGGTTTTAGTTCTGTAAAGAGCTCAGAGATATTGTTATGTGTATCCCTTGAGGCGAACCAGGACCCTGCCCCAAGGCTGCACTATTGTTTTTTGACTGCTCCTCCCTTGTCTCTGCATCCCCTTCCCTTCCCTGATTAGCAACTGTTTAAAAGGCTTCCATGCCCTGGAGCCCTACAGGGTCTTGCTTAGTTTCAGTAGTAACTATTAATTGGAAAGGTCCACATAGTCAAGTCCTAAAAGAAGACTGGGATTTTATATATATATATATATATATATATATAGTTCATATGTATAATCCTTAGTGTATCTTAAATATATTATAAGTGGAGTTTTCGGAACATGAAAAGAAGTACTAAAGTCAACCACCATACATGTTTAATGTGGTTTCTTGTGTGTTGTTTAATTTTGCTTTTAGAAAATTGTTCATTGGTGTTATGAATTGGTCCTATGATAGTAAATTCAGGAGTAGCTTGAAATCCGTGAAGAAAGAATTTCTGATGGAAAATTTCAGACAAATCTTTTATAGGTCACAATTATCCCCACTGCAACCATAGCTTGCTTAGCCAACAGTGTGAAATAATAACTCTTTTCAAGACAATTACAAGATTTTCTATTTTCCCTAGTTCTTTTTAATTTCAGCCTTCCTGAAATAAAATGCTGAATACCTGTGCATTTTCCAAGAAATGGGGAGGAAGAAAGAGGGCCTTTTACCAACAGTTATCAGCAATGTCAGTACTGATGCCCCAAAGCCAGGGCAAACATCTGATTAATAAAATTGGATCACTTGTAAATCAGTGGTGAAGTGTCAGGTCCTTGAATAGGTTGGAGGATTTATTCTAATGAAAGAATGACAATAAAGAAGCATTTACAACTGAAATGGGAATGGAAGTAATTAAGAGCTCCTTTGAAAACAGAAGGATAAATGAAGGAGTTAGGTAAGGCTAGAGTATTAATAGGAGTTAAAAAAACAGCTGCAGACCATTTGTCTTCTTGATTGGCTAACTTTATGGATTTTTTTTTTTTTTTTTAAGGAGGCATTCATTCCATTGAAAACACTATGGTAAACATAAATATTTCTCCAAATGGTATGATAATTACTCCTGGAATCAGATGGCAAATATAAAAGTAACACTACAGGGGCTTCCCTGGTGGCGCGGTGGTTGGGGGTCCACCTGCCGATGCAGGGGGCACGGGTTCGTGCCCCGGTCCGGGGAGGATCCTACGTGCCGCGGGGCGGCTGGGCCCGCGAGCCATGGCCTCTGAGCCTGTGCTCCGCAAGCAACGGGAGAGGGCACGGCAGTAAGAGGCCCGCGTACCGCAAAAAAAAAAAACAAAAAACTTTTTTCATGGTGCCAGATTGAATATAATCTTAAATGCTACAATACAGAGACAAAGTATGTCAGGTTATTTAAATCAAGTTTACAAAAACTGAAATGTTTGAGGGTAGATTTAAAGTTCCATTGCCTCACATTTTCATATTTAGTGATTTTAGCTTAAACCTTACTTTGTTTTTTGGCCCAGCTCAAATCCTTGCCCTAAACATCTTTGGTGCTATTGCCGCAGCTCGTTATTTGGGCTTATAAATCGTATTCTTAGTGCACTTTTGACTTGTCTATAGCACATATTGCAAAAGAGATGTAAACTTCCAATGAGAAGGAAGTAAATGTGTAAAGTTTCCAGTTTTTGTATCTATACAAGTATCCGTTAGGAATCTTAAATGATTGAAAAACAAATCCAAGCTTGCCTAAGCAGAAAAAAGAAAGAAAAGGGGAAAAAAAAATAAATGTATTTCTCATTTAAATAAACCATTCAAAGGTAGATTTTTCAGGTATTAAATTAATTAAACAAGAAGGCCATTAGACTGAAGTAGCTCTCGAAGGGGAGCAAAATATATCACCGAAAATATGCCTCTTTGGCATACTGATTATGTTAGGCTGATTATTCTTAAGAAACAGCAGACACAGGTGAAGCTCTGAAAACTGTACAAGTTACTCTTTCATAAGAGACATTTACAGTTATAGATCTTCTTTGGCTTATGGTGGGTTTATATGTCCTGATAAACCCATTGTGAGGTGAAAATATTGCAAGTTGAAAAGGCATTTAATATACCTAACCTAAACATCATAGCCTAGCCTACCTTAAAACCTGCACAGAAGACTGACATTAGCCTATAGTTGGGCAAAATCGTCTTACACAAAACCTATTTTATAATGAAGTGTTGAATATTTCATGTAATTTATTGAATGCACTGAAAGTACTAAAAGTGAAAAGCAGAATGTTTGTACGGGTACAGAATGATTTTCAGTGTGCGGGTGGCTTACCCTTGCAGTCTTGCAGCTGACTGACGGCTTTGACTCCTGCTACTCCACACCGCAGGAGAATATCTGGCTGAATATTGCTAGCCCGGGACAAGATCAAAATTCAAAGTATGATTTCTACTGAATGCATGTCACTTTCGCTCCATAATACAGTTGAAAACTTGTTTGTCAAGAAGTAAATTGGGGACTGTATAAGGGAAATCTTCATTTGTAAGTGTGTCTCCCTTTCTGTGTCAGGAAAAAGCCTGACTCTAAATCTCTAGAAATTCTTACCAAGGAGAATGCATTTTTTGTTTGTTTGCTTATGTATTTATTTAGAACAAGAGGCATCTTGGGGGAGAATTTCAAAATGTGCATGATAGTGTGTTTTATAGGGGAAATGAAAGGCGAAAAAAATAGGTTTGGGTCAAATTGTGGACAGATTTGAATGCTAGGCTAAAGATTTGGGACATTATGCTCTTCTCAGTGGGTAAACGTTGATGAGGATTTTGAGAAGAATATTATGTATATTAGGCACCTTTTCCTAATTCTTATTAAAATACATGGCAGTGAAGATAAATGTAAATGTTGCAGCTACTCTGTGCCTGGCATATATTTTGTACTGATTATTTTTTTCTCTTACCACCTTGTGAGGTAGGTTAGAATAGTCATTATAAAGGAAACCGAGTCTCAGCGAAATTACTTAATTTGCTTAGTTCATGTAAATAGAGAGATTAGCCATTCCTTACTCTGTGCTCCCAAAGCACTCTGAAGGGACCACCAATAGACTGCTCATCTGTTTTAACTCACACTCTTCAGAATATAGTTTAAGGCATAGGGAACAGAGATTAACAAGGACACTTTTCACAGAGACACAAAACCATAAAATCAAAACTTAGCCATCTAAAAACATACTTATTTTGACTTTGTTAAGATAACATCTTCCATACACACCAGGAGCCTTTTCTAAATTTTATCCCCCAAACACAGAGTTTTATAACATAGGCTCTGCCTGTCAGGTCTTTAAGACAGCAGAAGCTTTTTACCTGAGTTGACTGGTTCTGTAGAACCTTTACCTGAGTAGAGGCTCTGTCTCCAGGTACAGATGTTCAGGGACTATGACTGCTTCCTAAACATCCTCATGGTTGAATTACATACTGCTTCTATGTTTCCATTTACTTTATTTCCTTCTCTTTTGCTTATAATTAATAATCCCATTGTATTATATTCACTGTATATATCACAGTACTCTGCTCTCTTTTTTCTTTGGTTGCATTTTTTTATTAAAATTTTTTTTTAGGTTGTATACAATTTTTAAAGGTTACTCTCCATTTACAGTTTTAATAAAATACTGGCTTTATTGCCCATGTTGTACAATACATCCTTGAGCCTATCTTCCACCCAGTAGTTTGTACCTTCCACTCCCCTACCCCTATATTGCCCTTCTCCCCTCCCCACTGGTAACGAAGAGTTTGCTCTCTATATCTGTGAGTCTGCTTCTTTTACGTTATATTCACTAGTTTGTTGTAGTTTCTAGATTCCACATATATGCGATATCATACAATATTTATCTTTCTCTGTCTGACTTATTTCGCTTAGCACAGTGCCCTCCAAGTCTATCCATGTTGCTGCAAATGGCAAAATTTTGTTCTCTTTTATGGCTGAGTAGTATTCCTTTGTATATATATAATTTGGTTGCATTTTCTAGTCGTCGGTAAATCTTTATTACATACATGTTTGAATGATGGTTAGAAGAAATCTTAGCCTTACCTAATTTTCATTTTAGTTTTTAACTTGAAGTTGATGACTCATATAAACAAAATTTTGCTGACAGTTCAATATGATCCACATAATTATATTTACTTCTTAATTGCATGGAATAATCTTGTAAATCTGATTTTCACTTTGAGTTTTCTTTAAGTGGTCAGTTGAGCTGAACTGAGTTGAACTGAAGTTATACATTTTGCATTCTTTAGCCTAATGTGGTTCCTTTAAAGCTATTTATTTATTTGTTTTTAAATTTTAGGGACTAAGCCTAGTGGATGTAAATTTTTAAGCACAGGAAAAAAATTCAGATTGAAAGTACATTAATACTAACTAAACTAAGAGTATTAACATATGTTGAATGGAATTTAAGCCTCAGTTTCCTGAACTCTGAAATATGGATACTGATAGTATTTTGTTACAGATTTGCACTGAATTTTAAAGGTAATGTTTTTATAGCATTTAATCTGGATTTTACATGCGGTAGATACTCCCCAAATGGGAATTATTAGTTTTACAGTACTTGAGGCAAAACAAAGAAAAGTTACATAAAGGATCAGGAAATGTATTTTAGGGGACATTTCATTTCCATGTTTTATATTTCCGAAGATAATATTAAAACAAGATTAGATTTATTTTTATAAGGCAGACCAATTCTTGCATGAGAATTACCTATTTAAAATAAGGTACAAAAACTTCACGTTTCCTGAAAAAGTTACTTTACTGTAGATTCTGAGGATTCAGTGAAAAAGAAAAGTTAGATTCTGCTCTATTGACATTTGCATCTTGATGGGGAGGCAAGTATTAAACAAGTAAAGAATAACATGCCCAAGACCACACACCTCCTAAACAGGGGCAGTCAGAATTTGAACTCAGGAATTCTTTTTTTATTTAAAAATTTTTTTCCAGCTTCATTGAGATACAATTGACATATAACATTGTGTGTGTTTAAAGTATACAATGTGATGACTTAATACACATATGTATTATGAAATATTCACTACTATAAGGTTAGTTAACAAATCCTTCACCTCACATAATTACCATTTGTTGTTGTTTTTATTATGGTGAGATCATTAAAGCTCTACTCTCATAGCAACTTTCAAGTGTACAACACAGTACTGTTAACTGTAGTCACCATGCTGTACATTAGATCCCTGGAACTATTCATCTTATAACTGAGAGTTTGTACTCTTTGACCAACATCTCCCCATTTCCCCTACCCCTCAGCCTCTGGCAACCAGCATTTTACTCTCTGCTTCTGTGAGTTTGACTATTTTAGATTTCTTGTTTACTTCCCCATGATAACAAGTGGTTTCATGTTGTATTTGTCTTCCTGTGTTTGGTTCATTTCACTTAGTATAATGTTTTCAGGTTCATCCGTGTTGTGGCAGATAGCAAGATTTCCTTCCTTTTCAAAGCTGAATAAAATTCCATTGTGTGCATATACCACATTTTCTTTTTCCATTTAGCTGTCAATGGACATTTAGGTTGCTTCCTAAATGTCTTGACTGTTGTGAATAATATTGCAGTGAACACAGGTGTGCAGATATCTCTTTGAGATAATGATTTCAATTCCTTTAGATAATGATTTCAATCCCAAAAGTGGGATTACTGGATCAAGTGGTAGTTCTATTTTTATTTTTTGAGGAACCTCCATACTGTATTCCATAGTGGCTGCACCAATTCACATTCCCACCAAGAGTGCACCAGGGTTCCCTTTTCTCCACACCCTCATTTGTTATCTTTATGTTTTATGGTAATAGCCATTCTAACAGGTGTGAGGTGATAATCTCATTGTGGTTTTGACTTACATTTTCCTAATGATTAGTAACGGTTGAGTACCTTTTCATGTACTTGTTGGCCATTTGTAAGTCTTCCTTGGGGAAATGTCTGTTTAAGTCCTCTACCAATTCTCTAATCAGATTGTTCAGTTTTTTGCTATGGAGTTTTATAAGCTCTTTATATATTTTGAATATTAACCCCTTATTAGATATTTGGTTTGCAAATGTTTTCTCCCATTCCATAGGGTGCCTTTTCATTTTGTTTCCTCTTCCATGTGAACTCTGGCTTTGTTTTAGAAAATTACATTCAATTTCTATCATATGAATTTGACTTCAGTTTACAAGTTCTAATACAGCACACTATTCTGAAACTAACAAAAGAGCAAAACACGGCAAGACATTGTCACACTATTTTATAATCCCACTGGATTATAATTTTGTGAGGGCATATAAATAAAGGTAGGCTAACTGCTCTAATGCTCTAAAAACAATCACATATTTTCAATGGCTTAATATAATGGAAGTTTCTCACTCACATCACAGTACAAGGTAGGGAGAGAGGTGTGGGAGAAACCACTCTATGCTATCATCAGGAATGAAAGCTTTTTAAATTTAGATTCTCAGAGTCATCTTGATTACCCAGGCATAAAGAAAGAGAGACAGAGGAAGGTTGTGTTGTAGAATTTTATGAGCTAGGCCTGAAATGGCATACTGCACCTCCGTATACATCCCATTGTTCAGAACTCAGTCTCATGGGAGTTCTGATTATATGGGAGACTGGAAAGTGCACTGTAGCTAAATGCCAGGAAGGAGATGAAAGGAGATTTGGTTAATACATGGCCATGTCTGCCATAGCTCTATCTTCTATTCATCAAATGCATATTTTACGCTGTTCACCACAGCCCATCCAATTCTTAGCACTGTGTACCCATCACTATGTAACTGATAGATATGCAAAATATGCATGCTTTCATTTACTGAGGACTCTTGCATGACAGGTACTGTGCTCAGACATTTCAGTCATCAATTCATTAATTCCTTCATTCAAAATATTTATCTGGCATTTATCTGTGCCATGTGCTCGAGCTCATGTGATCTGCTAAGTCTCTCGGCATTTATAGTCTGATGGGGAAGATATACTTTGAAATGTGCTTTTAAAAAAAATTAAATGCAGACTTGCAAAGTTCTAAAAAAGTTTTTTTTTTTTTAAGGTGCTGATAGAATAATTGGGTGGAAAATCCACTTAAATGAGAAAGTTCAGATAAGGTCTCTGTGGCGATGTCTAAACAAAGACCCAAAGGATGAGAAAAAGCACTTTTGTGGAGAGCCAGGGCAAGAGCATGGAAGGTAAAGGGACCAACAAAAGCAAAGGTCTTAATGTGGCAATAAGAGCTCTGTGTGACAGAGGACAGGGAAAAGACCCCTATTGCTGAATCATAGTTAACAAGACTACCAGGTGAGGGTGGAGATATCAAAGGCCAAGCCCGTTTAAGGTAAAGAGATTGAATTTTATTCTGAGTGCAAGAAGATACAATAGAAGATTTCAGGTAAGAGATTGATCTGCTTCATAATTTTTATAAAGTCTCTTCAGGAGTTTGTAGCAAATGGTTGATAGAGGGGCACAGTTGGTTAGCAGTACTTCAAGTAAATTATGACAAGCATGATGGTATGGAGTAGGAGTGGAGAAATGGAACAAATTAAGGTATATTTTAAAACATGAAGTGAAAAAGACTTACTATTTCTTTCATACACAGTCTAAAGAATGTTGGTGTCATTTAGTGGGATAGAGAAGAATGAAGGGAGAAAAGGATTTAGACTTGTACCCCCTGAGGATCAAGCTGATATAGTTACAGGATTAACAAAAGACTTCACCAGTGGGCCCCCATGATCATTAATAAGCTCAATGATAGAGAGACTTATGGGGGATTTCTCTTTAATGGGCTTAAGTCCTAGAAGCACATAAGGAATGACTTACTAGGATTCTCCAGGGCGCTGCATGATCCTTAATAGAGTAGGAAGTAACCTCTCTACATCCCTGGTGGCCTCAGGGTCAAAGCTTGCAACCTCCTTTCCATCTTGTGAAGAACTTGAACTTAGAATAGGAGACAGATGTGTTATTGATCAACAACGTGGACAATGACAAAGCTGAAGAAAGTGCTGAATTCAAAGGAGGTTGGAATGAGTACCTTCATTACAAAACTGCCTTTTGAGTTGGGCATTCAGTAGGAGTTCATTAGGAGATAGTCATACTCTAATATGAGATATTCATACTCTAATAAAACTCTTCTAAAAACTAGGAATTATATAACTTTAAAGAATCACTCTATTACATTTGTTACTTTTCTTTGACATCTTATTTTCGTCACTATTTTAAATAATATTTAAATTATTTAAATAATTTATTTTTTCAATTAGTAGTCTAAGAATTGTCCACGTATGTGAGCAGTTGTTAATTATATTGTTCAAATAATATACTTACTGATTTTTTGTTGGCCTGATCTTTCGGTAGTTAGGCAAGTGTTAAAATCCCTCGTTATTAGGATCCATCTTATTTTCTCTTTGCAATTTAGTCACTTTTCCATTTGTATTTTGAGTCTATACTATTAAGTATGTATGCATTTCACATTATTCTATCTTCCTAGTAAATTAAAGCATCTTTATATTTTATAGATGGCTTTTATAAAGAGCATCTACTTGGATTTTTAAAGTCCTGTTTGCCTAATTTCTTTTGTAACTGGAGAATTTGTTCCATTCATGCATTGTAATAACTGATAGATTTGAATTTAATTGCATCATCTAATTTTGTAGTCTTCTTTTCTTTTTCTTTCCCTTAGCTTCTTTTGGATTATCGTTTATTACACCGCTATTTACTCTTACATGTCAGAAAGTTGTATGCACTATTTCTGCTGATAACTTAGAAATTGCATCATAGTCCTTTAATATAATTCAAATGATAATGAATGTCTTTGCCCTCCTTAAGAACATGTCTTTAACCACTTTAAATTCAACCAATCCCACCCAATTTGTTGCCATTTTCTTGAAGATTTAATTCATTAAAAAAAGAGACAGAATTTTATCATTGATTAATAGTCAATATTTTTAGATTTATATAAAATATTATCATCTTAGTTATCATTAAATTTTGCATCTCAGACCTCCATTCTCTGTTTCATTTCCTTTTAATAACATTAAATCTCTTGGAAATCCTTCTCATGAGGAAATATGGCAAACTCTCAATTTTTGTTTGTCTGAAAAATAGCTTTGAAGGATATTTTTGCTCTGTGTGGTATTCTGGGTTGACAATTGTCCTGACAGATACTGAGTATCTTTAATAACATTAAAGATATTATTACTGTCTTCTGATTTTTAAAAGTTAGCTGATAGTCATTACTTTTGAGGTAGCATGACTTTCATATATGACATACTTTCTTCCACTGTGCTGCATTCGTCATATTTCAGATCTATCTTTCAGGTCATTATTTCTCTTGTATATTTTTTATGATATGTTGTTCAATATCACACTGTGTGTATAATTTTATTTATAATATTTTAAATATCCTGTAGTAGTATATAGACATTTTTCAAATCCGAGTGAACATTTTTATGGTCTCTTTCTCCATTATCCTACTTTTGTTTTCCATTTTTAATTTAGTTCTTTAAATAAATGAATCTTTATCTTAAAAATTCGGAATCTGGTAATTCTAATACCTGAAGTCTTTGTTGATCTGGCATGTTTTTTCAGTTGTGTTTGCCCGTTTGACTCATGGTGCCTTGTTTTCTTCTGCGTTTATAGTGTTGATTCTGTGAACCAATGTGTTTTTGAGGTATGAGGTGAGTGATGTGGATCCTTTGAAAGAAGATCTGTATTTTCTTCTGCCAGATCCCTGAGGACACTATCAGTCTAGTACTTCTTTAAGATAAACTTTCATTTTAAATTATTTTAGTTTCAGCAACAAATGTAAATTCAGGATACAAAACCTTATAAGGCCCAGATTTGAAGTGCGATTTCTAAAAACAGGTTTCTTGAGATGTGCAATTTTTCTTTCCTCCTTCTCTTTTCTCTCTTTCTTCTCCTTCTTGTTTTGCTTCTTCTTCCACTATCTCCAGGTGTGGAAGAGCAGGAGTATTTCCAGCTCTCTCCATGAGACTTTATGCCTAAATGTCCTATCATTCACCCTGTATTGAACAAACTCAACATTTTCTACTATCCATGCTCCATGGAACTTTGAAAATATGCTCAAAGTTACAGGTCACTGGAAAATGACCTCAGATGAAAGCCAGTGTGAATAATTCTCTTCTCTCTCTTGTTTCCTGGTCTCATTTTGATTGGGGCTCTAAAGAGTCCTTACTATATTGTCTGCTTAGCAATTAATTTTCCAAAGGTAATTTTTATATTTTAACTAGAATTTTTAGATATTTTCTTCAGGAAGGTCAATCAGAGGATATAGTCTACAACACCACCAAAAAATAATGTGAAGGATAAGACCTCCGTGGTAAATTTGAATTTATTTTTTAACCAGGAAGTTTAACGTATAGAAATTTCTCTTCTACTTTGAGTTGTAGAATTCTTAAAAAGTAGAGGAAACTATGCTTAACTAGGAAAGATCATTAACAATAAACTAAATATGTATTTATGTGGTAGAAAAAAAAAGTGGATTCATATAGCTAAAAACAAACTTCAGCTGAGATCCAGAAGGAGCTTGCTCGTATGAAATCAGATGAGCCTCTGTTGCTTTTCGTTGTTGTTTTTTTCTGTTGTTATTTTTGCTGAACTATAGAAAAAAATACAGGACCAGGCCAGCAGCTTGAAAAATTATAAATTAAAATTTCTCATTAACTATATTTGGTTCCTTAATTGGCCTTTTTGACTGTGTAATTTCAAGTGATAATTATTTGTGGCACTATCCCATTCCTATATCAATGTTATCTCTTAATTAATTCAAGAAATTGACTTAACATTTTTTTCTATCTTCAGTCACAGAAGTAATTTGTGAGTTACCATTCCTTAGACAGCACAGTCATCAGCACTTTGAAAAATGACAGTAAGAAAGTCCAGTC
The DNA here is from genome assembly GCF_003676395.1 of Aethalodelphis obliquidens. NCBI lineage: Eukaryota > Metazoa > Chordata > Mammalia > Artiodactyla > Delphinidae > Aethalodelphis > Aethalodelphis obliquidens. Next base: position 7,745,354 of record NW_020838008.1, read on the forward strand.
TCACAGATTTACACCACAGTAGCATTGATAATAATCTTGGAGAAGCTCTGGTAAAGAATTGTACATACTTGGTGTGAAATAGAAAAACATGGAATTATAGACTAGATGATGAGAGAAGCATGAAAAAAAATAAAGATGTTAATTCATCTTTAAGAGAGAACTGTCTAATCTCAAGAAGCAGAATTGTATTTGGATGAAAGTTATATATATACTATTGAGAAGAAAAAGTATGGTCATCCAAAAAAAGAAAGTAGGAAATTGCCATTCAGTCACCATAACTTTGGATTCTTACCTCAGAAGCTACTCTCCCTACTAAAGCCTTTTCTAAGGCCCAAAGAGCTATTTTCCCTGTCCTTTACCCACTCTTCCTCTCTTTAAATCTAAAACTTCTCTTCCTATATCCACTCAATACTACAAAGGACAGAGATGCTTATGCAGTTGCTAAATTGGCGGTGGGGAAGGATGAGCCCAGAAGTCTTCTCAAAGCAATGTCTTGGGGATGGGTGTTTCAGAGTTACTTACTCTGTAAAGGAAGAAATTCACGCTGCTGCAGACCATCCAGAAAAAAATCTCTTCAGAGCAAGATAAGGAGTCAAGGAGACCTCAGAGTCCCTCCTTATGCTAGTGAACCTAAAACATAAAATAAGAAAAACTTAATAATAAACTTGTAATATAAATCTCAAACCAAACTCTAACATTATGTATAAAGGTGATACTCTAGACAAATTTTCATAAAATCAGGAATAAGACAAAAGTTGAACATTAAGCTAGAAGCAAGATCCAGAATAATAAATATAGAAAAATAATGTATACTTACATTATGATTGTGTTGGCAACATCCAAAACTATTATTATTAAATAAGAAAATGACTTTATACTGAGAACAATACAGTAAAATTAATTAAAAATTTTAATATAAAATTTAGCAAGGGTATTGGTATAAAGCTAAAATAAAATAGAAATAGTGTGTGTGTGTGTGTGTGTGTGTGTGTGTATGTGTTTATTTATCATGGCCAGTCAGATTATTTAATTCTTATGAATTAAATTTATAAGAAATGTGAAGAACCAGTACGAAGAAGACTTGACTAGATGGAAATTAATGCCATGTTTGGGATCTAAGTTTATTTAAATTATGTCATCACATCAGTTCTCCATAAATTAATTTGTAAGTTAAATTCAATTTTAATCAATGGGATTTTTTTTTCTTTTTTGAATCTGATCATAATTTAATGTTTAGTCTAATGTTTTAGTCTAATGTTTAGTAAGTATACATAGTCAATTACAAATACATTTTGAAAAAATAATACTAATAGATATACCTAAATTGAAAAATAAATTTTCAGTGATTTAGCTGTACGGAAGGAAATGCACAGGAATAGATATATTGGTCAAGCAAATAAAAGAAAGTTAGAAAAAGTGTACTACATAGAAAAATCTTATTTCAATTCAATGAAAACACAAAACGTTAAATAATAGCTATGGGACAAAATTGGTTAGTTAGATGGGGGGGGAGAGAGAGAGAGAGAGAGAGAGAGAGAGAGAGCGAGAGAACGATTTATATTACCTGATCTTAGTATATTCCACATGTATTGAAGCTTTAAATATAAAAATAATAAAGCATAAACAAATATCTTAGAAGATACAAGAAAATGTTTATCTGATTTAGAACAATGAGGCCTTTTTACAAATAAAGTATTAAGTATTTTGTGAGTAACCATAAAGACAATTTGAATGCTTTTAACAATATAAAAATGCTAACTCTAAAGAAAAAACACAGACACTATAAACAAATTAAAAATCATTACATACATACTTTATATGTATTACATGCATAAATACATTTCTATATATTATATGTATTACATACAATAATGTATGTATACTACCTTAATAGAAAAAAATGAGTTCAGGACAGGCAGCTTGTAAATGAAAATGATTAAACAGAGAGTTGTTAGTGTTCAAACTCAGTAGTAATTAAATAAATGCATATTCAAATAGCAAAGACTGCTTTTCGCTAATTAAATTGATAAAATATTCAAAATATTTTGTTAAGTAATCACCCCACTGTTCTTGAGAGTAAAACGAGATATTTACTACATGGCTGTTGGAATTAAAAACTGGTGAGTCTTTGAAAGCTAGTGTGGCAATGTGAAAAAGGCTTAGTGTGTAGGAACTCTGAGCTTTGAATACCCACTTTGCCATTTACTAGTTTTGTGACTTTGGGTAAATTACTTAATCTTTGCCTTGTTTTCATTTATGTAAAACGGTGAAAATGAGGATTAAATGAGTTAATACAGGTAAAGTGCTTAGAATAGTGCCAGAAATCATCATTTTTTATTAATTAATTAATATTTTTGGCTGCGTTGGGTCTTTGTTGCTGCGCGCAGGCTTTCTCTAGTTGTGGTGAGCTGGGGCTATTCTTCGTTGCAGTGCACGGGCTTCTCCTTGAAGTGGCTTCTCTTGTTGCAGTACCTGGACTCTAGGCGTGCAGGCTTCAGTAGTTGTGACACTCAGGTTCAGTAGTTGTGGCTCGTGGGCTCTAGAGCACAGGCTCAGTAGTTGTGGCGCACGGGCTTAGTTGCTCTGCGGTATGTGTGATCTTCCCGGACCAGGGATCGAACCCATGTCCCCTGCATTGGCAGGCGGATTCTTAAGCACTGCGCCACCAGGGAAGCCCCAATAATCATCGACATGATTATTTTTATAATTTTTTTGCAATAATTTGGCCTTTTTGACATTGAAGCTAATTTTTTGCTATTTGTGCGTTTTCCTTTAATTATAGATTAATAATTTATTAATTAATTAATTTTCTTAGACTAGGTAGCTACCAATCAGATAAAATTTCAGATCTACCCAAAGGCTTATTCTAAAACTGCAGTTCACAGACTTTCTAAAGAAATGTTGCTTATCTGGATTAGGCTGCTTTCTTTCCTGGAAGGGTTAATACTTATAGGTAGTTTCTTTGTCACCAACGTAGAGAGAAAGGTTAATTCTAAGTGACTATATAGAAAGCTAATGGAAGCCTTCCCCTAAATATTTTAACATATTTGAATACTCTAATAGTTTGGGCCCATCAGTGGCATCCAAGGTAAGGGTTTATAATGATCGTACTGATATAATACTTGAAGAGCCATGGTGACTTTGGGATCACAGGCAAAGCTAAAGATCCAGGTGATACATGGACATTGTTCCAAATAGGTTAAATTCCATAAGTTATCTGTACATCCCAGTATATACAGAAGGAGCAAGACTGCAGCTTCAAGGTCATGATCTTACACAGTCATTGAGAGAATACAGGAAGCTTTTTGATTGATCTGGTGCTCTGAAGCTATTTTCATACCTTGAGGAAGAGGTCAGGCAATGATAAGTTTGCAGAAGGCATCTGAGATGTGACGGGAAAGAAGCTGGGGTATTGTTTTGTTTTGTCTTCTCTTGTCTTGGTGTTTTTTGGGGAGAGAGTTGTGTGCTAGAGAAACATAATTTCCCCTAGTTTTTATTTTACTTGCCATTTGATTGTAGAGAAGGAGTTGATCACTCAAAGTTCCTCCCAAGATATTAGGGTACATATTTTCTATTGAAAAAAGTAGTTAAATGAGATGACCAGAATTATAAGTATTTCTGTAGAGACCACACACATAGACTCATGGAATATAAAACCTGGAAGAGACCTGAGACTATCACCAAGGCCAAGCCTTTCTAAGTCTTTCATTTCATAGATGAGACATTAAAATCAGAGAAAGAAAATGACTTTACTTTTTTGAAGTCTTATAGCTAGTAAGTGCCAGAGAGCAGCTTGTACCCAGATCTCCTGGTTTCCAAACGGAGCAACTCCTGTCAGTGGCTACATTTTTTAAAGGTTTACGTTAGATGTAAATGTGAACAAAGATTAAGGTACACACAAATAAGTGTTTCACTGTTAGTATTTTCAGTTTTTTTTTTTTTAATTGGAGTGGAAGGGCCCTGTATTTTCATATTCAAAGAAACACCTTACCTTCTTCCAAAGTACTGACCAAGAAGATTTTCATGTTTGTTCCCCTCTGACTAACTAAACTGTAGACAGACTTCACCTGACTCTAGGCCCCGACCTCTCTTTTCTCTGAGTAATATTTAGTTTAAGAAACTTGTAAATGCAAATTCTTTCTATGCCCCTTTGAGATGTAAATCTTTAAAAAAGTCTTTTGCCCGTTTTATACCTCTGACTGTTTTTTTCAGTGACCTTAGAGACAACCCTTTGATACGTAATCATCAAGGAAGGTTAGGCCTCTATCTCCGGATCTCTGTGGGAGGGAAAGAGCCTAACTTTGGCGGGCACCTTGCTTCAAGTTATAAAACTGCCTCCTGTCATGAAGATACAAGAAAGTTTACTTTTCCTTTGGGTAAAGCAAATTAACAAACACAGGTGGCCTGAAAAATCTTCCCATTCTGCTCATGGTTTCAGCAGAGTAGAAATCAGAGTTCAGATCTGTTTCCCCCATTACAATAGCTTTGAATAAAGTCTTCTCCATCTGTTTAATAGTCTAGTACATTTTACAATTATCATACCACCTCTTATTTCTACAAAACATCCTGCTCATTTTTATATAAATTATTAAACCTATCATTTGATCTTGCCTTGCTTTTTCTAAATGGAAAAGTAGTTGTTACCACTGAACATTTCTTCTTTATTACTGTTTCATTAGTCTTCCTCTTGCTTCTCATAAAAGTTCTCTAAATTCTGCTGCAGTCGCTAATTGCAAAGCCTAAATAAAATCTGATTTGCACAACAATTTTGCAGCTGAACGCCCCCCAACCCCCGTCAACTTGTCAAATTCTTCAACAGACTATTGTATCTCCTTCCTTGTTTTCCTTTATTAAAGGTCTGCACAATATCAGGCCTTTCAGAGCCTTAATTTTCCTCTCTGATTTGGATGTTAAGAAAAGTGGTATGAAATTTGTGGGCCAACATCTTGCGGTATTAGTCCGACCACTCTGTGCACATAATTAGAACTAATTGAATTAGTCCCACTCCTAGCAAAGAAGTAAAATCAATATTATAATTAAAACTGCATTTCTGTATAATTGGATTTTCAAGTGAAACCTGGAAAAAGGGGAGGAGTGGAAAGTGTTTCTTATGTGCAAAAGTAATTAATATTTGTATCAAGTTTATATCTTTAAAATAATCTTTCAGGAATTTGTGGCAATATCCTCAGTTTCATTAGCCAGAGCTGATTTTAGGAGTTCCTCACTCTAATCCTTGAAAAAAACATCCTATAGCAAAAGGCTTCCTATCTGTTGCCACTGAGCTGTCTTTCTTTCCTATCTCAAATATTTCAGTATTTCAGTTAGCTTCAGCATTACAATTTTCAGGGACTATTTTACCCAAAATGTTTGTTAAATCATATCCAAGAACTTTTTTTTTTTTCCCACTACATCAAAAGAAATCAATCTGATATAAAGAACAGACATGTGGTTGCCAAGGGGGAGGAGGGTGGGAGAGAGAAGGACTGGGAGTTTGGGATTAGCAGATGCAAACTATTATATATATTATATATATATGATGGATAAACAACAAGGTCCTACTGTATAACACAGGAAACTATATACAATATCCTGTGATAAACCATAATGGAAAAGAATATGAAAAAGAAAAAATATATATACATATATAACTGAGTCCCTTTGCTGTACAGCAGAAATTAAACACAACATTGTAAATCAACTATACTTCAGTAAAATTTTTTTAAAAAGAAATTAATCTAAAAGAACTGGGCAGCTTAGGAGTTGATGTACTAGTTCTTTCCCTGGAGTTCACTGCCTTTCCTTCAAGTGCTTTTGCCACAATTCCATATATAGATGGAATTCCTTTTTGGAATGTGATGTTAGAAGAGACTCACAGTTTATTTTTAAAAACTGACATGATTGGGGTCACTTGGAGAGCACTACTTGGAATGGCTCTTCTTTCAGAACTTAGTGATTGAGGAAAGTTAACAAGAGTAATATCTGCAGTCATGTTCCTATGTCAGGAAGACTGTGAGGTCCTCCTGGGTTGGGATGGAGGAGAATACATAGATAAATTAGACCTCGTCCTTAGACTCAAAGTTCTCTTCAGTTGGGAAAGACATAAATTATACACTCAAAGAGTTAAAAACAAATAAGGCCGTGTAGGTCACGTGCCAAGTGAGTGGCACAGACAAGTAAAATATGCAGGCATGATGAAGTGGGAGAAGTCTTGAAAAAGGTTAGAAGACCGGGTTCAATACAACTCAATATATACAACCTGAACACTTAAGTCACTTGATTTGTGTCGGCCACCACTGTCTCATCTAAGTTGAAAATGTAGATTAGAATGTTTCATCCAGCTGTGAAATTCAATGAAATTCAGAAGAGGGAGATCATACCTTGGGATGGAGTGGCCACAGATGATCACTTGAGTCACATGAAACATGCGGTAACATTGAAGGATTAAGAAGATGCTGTTAGGGCTTCCCTGGTGGCACAGTGGTTGAGAGTCCGCCTGCCGATGCAGGGGACACGGGTTCGTGCCCCGGTCCGGGAAGATCCCATATGCCGCGGAGCGGCTGGGCCCGTGAGCCATGGCCGCTGAGCCTGCGCGTCCGGAGCCTGTGCTCTGCAACGGGAGAGGACACAACAGTGAGAGGCCTGCGTACCGCGAAAAAAAAAAAAAAAAAGAAGATGCTGTTAGACAAGGGAAACAAAAAGGGGACAAAGCCTGATAAAGGCAAAGAGTTACTATGTCTCCTTTGTTCACTTTTCTGTCCTCAGAGCTGGCCACAGTACGTGATGCACACCAAGCACTCTGTAATACATGCTTACTGAATTAATGAATTAATTGCAAGATGCTCCCCCTGCTTACACACGTGGTGACCTCTAAAAGATCATGTTCTGTGTTTGCTTAAAGACTCTCAAGCAAAGGAACAAAACAACCACAGACACATTTGTTCGAAACCTTCTTTGGTGACTTGTAATGGATGCAAGTGAGCATTTTCCATGTCTATCCTAAATTTTTCTTTCTAATTTGAATGCCAAAAGATTATTTCAAAATTCCCAAGGTCATATGATTAATAAATAGAAAAATCCTGAATCAACCTGTGAAATTCCCTCTTCTCTGCCAGTTTCTAACTCAGGGAGGATTCCCTAAACCGCTTCTGAACTTGACCTGTGACATGCACTTCATGCTTCCCTGTTCATTGCCATGTTCTGGACTTGGGTCCTGCATTGCATTGCAGTTTTTCAGCTCTTCAGCCTTCAGAACAAATTCTCACTTAAATTGTATATAGATCATCTTCTGAAATGCCTCCCCTGCCCCTATTTTTTCGCCTCCTATGTCACCTTTAAATCTTTGGTACTCAGTGAGCCTTCTTCTCTCCTCTGGTGATGCCTTGGGTGTGCTCTTAGCCACTTATATCCAGGATCAATTTTGGATGCTGGAAGAAGGGGCACATTGTTTTGATTTCCCCTGAGCTGCTAAAGTTGTAATGTTCGAAACAGAAGTGCCCCGAGAAGACATCTTTGCTTGCATATCACTTCTTGGCAACAGATAAATTGTTTCTGTATAGTTTTCTCTTTGAATTTTATGTTGGATCAGTTTTTAACTTGAAGACCGTTCTCTTTTGAGTAATACTTTTTCAATGTGTCCCACTTGGAGATTTACTGCACCAATTCATCATCAGAGTGACTGCTGGCTCTGATGATGTGTAGCTTAATACATCATCAAAGCAATTCCTCACTCAAGTTACATATTACATAGGAATGTTAGTGCTTGTATTTTAAAATATATATATTTATGTGCTTACAACAAATTAAAGAAGCTTTCAGAGACTTTGCAAAACTCTTAAATCTGTCCCAAATCTAGATAGGCTATAAAATTAGCGCTGAGTCTCAATAATGATGAGTGCCAGACCTCTTCTGCATAGCGACAGATATCTTCTTCATAAATTTTTATTTTTTCAGTAATAAATATGTGAACTTAATAGAACAACTTAAAAATACAAAAGTATATATAGCAAAGACTATATCTTCCTTCTGTCTGCATCTGGCAACTATCTAGTACTCTTCTCCAGAGGGAAATAACTTACCAACTCTTTTAGAGATAGTATAAGAACACTCAGACACCTATGTATATATCTTTTTTCCCCTTTATATGCAATCCATAACATATTCTTCTGCATCTTTTTCCCCTCCATTTAATAGTATAAATTAGAAATTGCTCCATGTGTATACACATAGACTTTCCTCATTCTTTCTGGTGATAGCATACATCTTCCTATCTTCCCCTTTTTGTTATCTCTGTGTGCTAAAGAGATATTATCACTTCTCTGTAGAATATTGACTTTTCCTTATTGCATGGACATAGTCCAAATTAGAACAAGAATTTTAGAAAATGACTAGAAAGAAAATGGAGTTACTTACAGTGTTTCTTCATTATGTAATACAGAACTGTCTTATTCTTTTTCTGACAGTATACTATCCTACTGGTTTCTTTTAGGATTTTGACTCAAGGAGAACTCATTTTCATTAATAAGAATTTAAATTTTTTGTTTTACTGAAACATGAAATTAAGTGAATCTTACCAAAGGTGATAAAAATATCTACATTCTTTTTTTAGGAATAAACTAAAAGTGGGGAGAGAGAAAAGGAAGAATGTAAAGGCATTGAAGTGTGATTAAATGTCATACACTTTAAATAATAAGTGGCAGTTCTTAACAGAAATGTTCCAAATCATTACATCACACACATTACCTTCTTTATTTTTATTTACGAGCTTAGCTTTAGTTTGTGTTATGGACATCAAATGAACTATTAAATGGAAAATGGAATTTTTAGTATTCTCTCAAATGAAGAAAGGTAATGAGAATATTAGAAATTCCAATATGAAAAGTCTCAGTCTCTAATCCAAGTTATGAAAGTATCAATAGTTACAATTAAAGGCAATATAGAGAGTAGTTAAAAAGAATAAATCTCTCCTCAAAATCAAAGTTTTAAAATTTTTTATTGAGGCTTTTTTTGATTATTATTATAAACAAGTTAGCTCTTCTCCATCAGTCCTTCATTTAGCTTTTGCCTTGTGACTTCCATGATTTATTTTATATTATCTATTATGAATTCATCAGTTTTCTCCTTTAATAGTTGCCAAGCCACTTCTTTAAAGACTTAACTATAAACATAAGTCCACAAAAGCAGAAGTTCTGAAACTATATGAGATTATTATTTTTTTGGCAAAAATACCCTAATTTTATTTCTCTGTTCTCTTTCCCTTGACATTGTTGACTTAACCAACTTATGAATGTGAGAGTGTACAGATATTTAAACTGAAAATTTTACAAAATCTCCTCTTAAGAGAAAAAAAAGCTATCAAGTAACATAGCAGGGCAAATTCATGTCAACGTGTGTGTGCACGCTCTTATTTCCAACCCTCAACTCTCTTTTCGCCTCCCCAAGTGTTCTGGAAAAGATAAATTTCTTAGTAAACAATTATAAAAATCTGGAGAGCTAATGGGAAGAATTTAATTTGAAGGGGATAGGAGAGTGCAGTTTTCATCTCAAAAGTGGGGAGTGCCATTCCTGAGAGTAGAAGGTGACACAAGGTTTCTAGAGAGCAGAGAGAGGGGAGGGGATGGAGGGGGTGGGGGAGGGGAAGGCGAGAGGGAGAGAGATTGGAGAGTGAGATCAGAAATCGTGGTGACTAGCCATTGATGACATTTTGTAATGCTTACTTTTTTTTATAAACTCTGATTAAAATCTACTTAACAGACAATACTTTCAGAGTTGGATCTAGTTGAGTGATTATTCTGGCTATAAGGTGGAAAGAGTTAAGATTAAAAGCCATCATTAGGGCCCAGCCACACAGCATTACCTTTGAAAATAAACTTTTTTTTTCTTTTTTTTTTTTTGATGACAGAATTAACTACTGCTTTAAGAAGCTAAGGCCTATTCATTCCTAATGTAATCAGTTAATCCTCAGAAACAGAATATGTGATCTTATTTTCCCATCTCTGCTCATTTCGTAGTCAAACAGTTTATAGTCAAGCTGGAATAGCACACCAGAATGTTTAATAACTCAGATTCTGAGGTTCAGACCCTAGCACCAACACTTACTAGCTTGGACAAGTTACCTAATCCCAAGAATCTCAATTTTCTTATCTAATCTGTAACCAAATTCCTAGTTTTTTTTTTAAGGATTAAGTGAACTATTATCCAAGTTAATAAAGTTAAGATAATTAAGTTAAAATTAACTTAATTTGTTAGTCAATCTTAAAGTCTTCTTTGTACTTTGGCAATCCATAATTGGCCAAGTAGGAAGATGACAATTGGATAGAAGACCTTGTTTTGAGCTGAGTTCATTAAGTATTAAGCAGTACTCATTAGAGAGGAGAAAAACAGTGCTGAATCAGATTCTGTAGGTTCTGAGAAACATTATTTGCTTATTATACCTGCCTGTCATGTTTCTGTTTATGTACTAGAGTTTATCAACAAAAATTGGACTCAGATATTTTGTCAAGTGACTTTAGAGGGAAGATTGAGATCAAGTTACCATATGTCCTCATCTTCCTCTATAGTCTTTACTTCAATTATGTGTACAAGGTATAATGAGATTTATCAGATAGTATATCTTGATTTTTGTTTTGAAAACGTAACCATGAAAATGATGTAGCACACAAGCATTGTTTTACATAATTTATGACGAAAAGAATAAGCAATGTCACTTTAAAAATCACTCTTCAATGCATTAAGATGTTATTCATATATAGTTATAAGTTGAAATTTATAAAATAATTGAAATTTTAATTGACCCACAGTTTAAATTTCGGCATTAAAATGTTTATTTATAAAATTTGAAAATTTAATAATATAATGTATATTAAATATTTTTAACACAATTAAAAATAGAAGCAGGGCTTCCCTGGTGGTGCAGTGGTTAAGAATCTGCCTGCCAATGCAGGGGACATGAGTTCGAGCCCTGGTCCGGGAAGATCCCACATGCCGCAGAGCAACTAAGCCTGTGCGCCACAACTACTGAGCCTGTGCTCTAGAGCCCACGAGCCACAACTACTGATCACATGTGCCACAACTACTGAAGCCCACGTGCCTAGAGCCCGTGCTGTGCAACAAGAGAAGCCACTGCAATGAGAAGCCCGTGCACTGCAACGAAGAGTAGCCCCAGCTTGCTGCAACTAGAGAAAGCCCGCATGCAGTAACGAAGACCCAATGCAGCCAAAAAAAAAGAAGCATATCTATTTGTAATAAAAACACATAAAATACTTCCTGTATTTTGACTGAACAAGAGAAAATGTTTCTAAGTATTAAGACAGATACAAATGTTCCTTTTAGAGGCAGAAGACATTTCATTTTATTTATTGCATTCAATTCATTCATCCTTTGCTTTAAAACTGTGCCTATCCTAACTTGACAAGCCATACAAATTGACTTCGCTTTTACTTAATTAACTGATCATTCATCAGTTTATCTTTATTGATGCTTATCCATTAAAAAGGAGAAGGGGAGAAATATTGTGGATAATACTCTAAATCTCTCGCTTTATTGGTCATCTATGAACATTAAACATATCAAAGTGTTATGCAACATTAATGGCAAACTTTTATTGAGTCATTACTATTTATTAGTCAGACACAGCTTTCAGTGCTTTATGTGTGCTATTTAACACTCCCAACAAGTCTGTGAGGAGAGTACTATTGTCCTTATTTTTACATAAGAAAAAGAGGAGTTAATACTTCATCCAAAGGTATGTAGCTAGTAGGTGACATGGTCAGATTTCATAATGACACAATCTGTCTGATGAGGCCAGGCGATTAACCACCAAGCTCTCATACATACCGTCTCTGAATGTATCATAGCATGTCAGATTTAATATAGGACATGTTTTTGAGTAATTATGAGACACTTTAATATTACTTGTGATTTTTTTCATATTTTCAAAAAAAAAGTTAAGATGTTTGAAAAATTAGAACACTAAGATACTTAAAATATTCCAAAGACTTTTCTAAAATATATTTGCTTGATTTGTATTAATATTTTACTCGAAGAAAAAACAAACTTTTCAGTGACTCATAATCTCTGTTTCAGTTTGGTTCTTGCTTTAAAAAAAAAATAGAATGGATAGAGGAGACCTGTTTTCCGCAATTGCTATAAATTCTAAATACATTTGAAATGTCACTGCACGTTGTTTACCAACTTGTTGGTACTAAGTGAGGTCAGAATTATTAATGAGAGACCTTTGCCAACAAATGCTAGAGATAGTGAACAATACTTTTCCATAAGTACAAATGAATGAACTTTGCTGGAATCTCAGATGAGGTGACAAATGTCCTACAATGCTGGTGGGAAGGGTAAAAATAAGGAAGATGGTGGAAATTAACATATTGCTTAACTACTTTCCATTTGAAAGATAGAATTCTGGAAAAGGAGAAAAAAGGTGAAAAAAAATGGGGAGCAAAAATTGAAAGGTTGAGGAAAGAAAGAAAGAAATTAAATGGAAAAGTAGGAGAAAATACAAAGGACTAGAGATGAACTCAAGGAAAAGAATGGAGAGAGTAAGGAAAACTAAATAGAGAAAAGAATATAAAGAATTCCATACCCTCAGCTTCTTGCCTCACTATATCTGAATGAACATTCCCAGAATCATTGTTTTGGTTCTCTTCTCTACAGTCTGTAATGTTTGCCATTAGGATTTCACTAGAAAATGCCTTTAGAACCTTTTCAGTATATTAGGGATTTTGTTTTGCTATCAAATTGATAGATAATAGGATTTGAAAAAAATTGTTAGATAAATTTAAGCTTACAAGGAAACATCTTTCTGGGCAATGACTGTTGAAAATGCAGGAAGAAAACACAATTTTTTCCCAAACAAAATTAACTTTATATCAAAGCAAAAACATAAATACCAAAAATGGAGCAAGTAAACAAGGTACTGAACTGAAAATGAAATATAAAATCTACAATTTTCAAAATACTATACTTTTCATCATCAACAAAATCCTCTATATATCAACTTAATCTCAGAAAGAATTTCCCTTTCACTTTATTTCTTGTAACAATCTGGCTCCCCCAGGACGTGTAATTATATTACATAGTGAATTTTTTTTCCCTCTCACACTCCTTCTTACCATGAGGTCTAGAGCTGGGTTAGGTCTCCTAGTTCAATCCTGCTGCTTTCTCTTTTCTAAAACAGGACAATGTGACTCTCAGGTCGTCACATCAGACGACACCACCCATGAACGCTCCTTTGTGATCGTTCATTCCCCTACTCCAAAGCAATTCGTCTCACTCTGCAGATTTTTAACACCTGTCTCAATCTCCAAAATTACTCCTGCCTAATTATTGATGATTGTATAATTCACAAACATGATCCTTCCTGTGCCCTAGCTTCTCAGTTCCCAGACCTCCAGGGAAACTTGTTCTGCTCTTACCTCAAGTACACAGTTAGACTCCGTCATTATGAGCGACTGAAGCTTTCTACAACCTCAGTTGTAAACTTTGTTCTCTCTGACATCTCCTCTAGGATTTTCTGGAACACTCTGATTCCCTGGGGCATAACGTCCAGTGATTCTGGTACCTTTATACTGCCTCTCTTCCTCTTTATGTCCTCTCAGCCCTTCTCACCCAACTCGAATTTATGGACCATCACTAAAACCATTCCATCTTAGACACATTCTTCTCTGACTCGCTCTCAGTTTACACACTCAACAAAACACCAATCCTGGAAAAATACAACTGCCTACTGCATACATTTGCATTCATGAAATTGACTATGGTTTGAGAAAGATCTAGAACCAAACTGATTGTTTTCATCTTAAATTAATAGCTACTAACTTCAAATAAACCACATCCACCATCATACATTACCTCATCATACATTATCCACTTACTTCATTCATTATCTCACTGAAATTTGAGACAATTTCAAACATTTCTTGTCTCTCAAATTTCCACATATTTTTAGCCAGTGACTGAACTTTCCAATTCGCTGAGAAAATTGAAAGTTACGAGAGAAATCCTACAAGCTCTTCCCTCAAATCCTCCATCTGCATCTATGTGCCTGTGTTCTCTCTCTCCAACTGTTGCTATAGATGAACCCCCCATGCCTCTATTTAAGGCTTAACCTGCTCACCTGTATACTAGATTCATCCTTTCTTATGCCTACTCAAGAACATCACTCTAGCCAGTCTCCCTTCTCTGACTCCAACCATCAAATTTACCCTTCCTACTTTCCTATCATGCTGCTATTCCACAAAATAGCATGCTGCTATTAAAATACAAAATAAAACAAAAACCAAAAACCTCTCTTACTTCTAGTACCCTCAGCTATCACCCCATTTTTCCATTCCTCCTTGTAGTAAATTTCTCAAAACAGTTGTGTACACTTTCTGACTCCTATTCCTTCTCTCCCATTCTCTCAGCAACCCTCACTCCTCTACTGAAATTACTATTGACATGGTTATCAATGCCTTCATATTGAAAATCCAGTGGTCATGTTTTGATTCTAAAATTACTTGATCTATCATCCACATATGATACAGCTAACAACTCCCTTCTTAAAATGCTTTCTTCACTTGTCTTCTTCAGCATCACGTTCATTCCCCTGTTTTTTTCTTACTTTATTTTCTGTGCTTTATTAATCTCCTTAGTGGAGATTCATCGTTATCTTTCCAACCTCTTAACGTTGGAATTCCCAGTTCCTATAACCTTTTTTCTTTTCTATCTATACTTTCCTGGGAATCTTATTTGGTTTTGTTCATTAAATACCATCTATAGAGTGATGACTGACAGCTTTGTATTTCTAGCGTACACCTACCTCACCCTGGACTCCAAACAAATTTGCTGCAGTGTCTGCAAGGTATCTAGACATAATGGGTAGTAGAAACTAGAGCTCCTGATTTTCTGTTCCCACATAAATCAGGTCCAGGTGCAATTGCCCCCATTTCAGTTAGTAGTAATTTTATATTTCTAATTGCTCAGATCAAAATATCCTGAAGTCACCCAGGTATTTTGGTTGTTGTTGCTGTTGTTTTAATTTTGTTTTTGGTTCTGGTTTCATACCTCACATTAGAAAATTCTGTTGGCTCTATCTTCAACATATATCTATAATCTTCCCATTTCTCACCACCTCTCATGATAATCACCCTAGATCTAGCCACAGTCATCTTGCCCTGGATTTTTGGTTCTAACTGGTCTCTCTGCTTCCATCTCTTCTATTTCTATCCCCTAAAGTCTATTCTCAACAAGGCATTCTGAGTGGATCTACTAATGTATGAGTTAGAGGAAGTTATTTCACTGTTCAAAACTCTCCAATAACTTTGGATTTCACTTGGAATGGAAGCTAACATCTTTAAGCTAGCCTAAAAACCCTACATGATCGGTCCCCTCACATTTTATTACCTCTCTGACTGTCTTGCTCACTAGGTCCTCTCCTTCCCACTTTCCTTTAGCTATACTGACATCAGACATTAGGCAGACTCCTGCCCCTGTAGTTTTGCACTTGTTTACACCCTCTACCTGTGATGCTATTCCTCTAAATTGAGGAAGCTATCCACATAGTGAGCTTTCTCACCTCCTTTAAGTCTTTGTCTAAATGTCATCTTCTTGAGAGTTCTCTGATCACCCTATTTCAATTTTACCCTCCCCTCTACCCCAACTGGGCTTCTGGTCCACTTTCCCTGCTTTATTTTCTCAATAGCAGTTTTTACTTTCTAACTTAACTGTATAAAATTATTAACTTTTACATTGTCTTTTCTATAGAAGTTCCATGAAGGCAGGCGTTTCTGACTACTTTATTTACTGAGGTATTCCTGGTACCTAGAAAATACCTCATATATAGTGGGCATTCAGTACATACTTTTAGCTGTTGAGTAAATGAGTATTTGAATAAATAAATACTTTGAAATAAAAGCTGTCTTAATTTAGCATATATGCTATACTGACCTTTCATTTCTAATTTGTGTTTCCTGGCACTATCCATGAACAGTTAGGGGACCACATTGCTTTTACCTAATTGCCTAACTGCTTGTATACTCTGAGACTTTGGATAATGACATGTATTAAAGAACTAAAATTTCAGGTTAAGAATCACTCTCTTCAGTATAGATGCTGATTTAGCAGAACTTTCTTAATCTTTTCACATCCTAACATTATTTGAAATGGACTTTAAACTCAATGGCAAAACATGATGGCACAACTCATAGACACACACATACACTCCTACGACTCAGTGGCATTCTTTTAATTCACTTTTATCTATGCTTTAGAGGTCCATAAGTGCTATTTACTACCACTCCTTTTATACTTGCTAGGACACTTGAATATAAGTAACTATGATACCTCAAGGTAACAATTTTTTGGGGAGGGTGGGGGGTATCTCTCTTCTCCCCATGCTTCAGACTTCTGAAATACACTCAAAGCACAACTTTCTAATGTAGACCATTATCAGCATTGTGTAAGATCTTAAGGTTGGGCTATCTTTTTAATTTATACAACATGATGTTTTTCAAAATTTCTATTGAGGCCTTTCCCCTTACATTAGAAAATGTGGAAACCAAAAATAAATACAATAGAAGAGAAATAGGAAGAAAATGAAGACATGGTTGGATAGCCTGCACACAGACTCCTGAGTCAGAGAATATGAGATACATACACAAGAATTCTAGTCCACATCCAATTAATCACTGTCTCTGAAAGGAAAAGAACTTTTAGAAGTGTTTCATTTTGAGAGAGGGAAGCTTGTTACTTCTGATGCCATTGAAAGTTCAATATTAGGGAGAAGACTCTGTTTGAAAAATATTTACTGGACTTGAGTTGTCCAAAATTCTGACTGTCGCCTAGCCCAGTTACTCTGAGTCCTTGATCATGATCCTACTGCTCCTGATACATTTCCTGAATTTCTTCACTATTTCCTCCCATCAGCTCTTCTGAGGAGAGTCCTGAGCCATTTTGCACTGGTATAGATACTCAAGTTTCATCTAGTTCACAACATTTCTGGCTACTGTAATGTATGTTTACAAAAAACATTTAAGTTTTAAATGTGTTCACTATATTTGACTGTTATTGGAAAACCCACTGTTCGTACAAAGTGGCTTTTATGTTTGGTTTATGAGTTAGTAATCGAGTGTGTATTTTCCCAGCTCGGGGATCATGGTTCATTTTGGTTCAAAATTTTGCCTTAACCACATTGAAAATTCAATATAATTAATTATTGACAGTGATTTGCAATTTTTCAAACCAAGAGAGTGCTAGAAGATAGACATAGTGACTTGGTAAGAAAAGCTGCATGTTAGCAAATGGCTGCACTGCAGATAGGGGAGAGGATTTTTCAACTTCTATTGTTATGATATTTTCAGCCAAAAAATTTGCAATGCCTGGCTTTGATGGAAATATAATGGTGAAATAGGGCAGCCATTTTCAATTATTGCAGCTACACTGTCTGTATGACTTTGCCGATCTGAACTTGACTTATTCTATCCTTAAAACAAACACAAAAATAGAGACAAGAAAAATAACTCTTTATTCACATAAGAGAAGCATTGCAAGGATAAATGAAACTATTTCTACTCATAATGTTACTTAGTTTTTGGACAAATGGTGCTATATAAATGCAAAGTACTAGTGTTACTTTTACAGAGAATAGAGTACAGAGGGATGAGTGTTGAGGACAGATGAAATGTTTACGTTAGCTTTATTTCTAAAGAAAAATACTTTGGAAATATCTAAGCTTAATCACACTTAGTTTTTCCTCCTCATAATTCAGAACACATTTATCTTTGTTTGTCCACAAAGCAAAATAGTTATTTCTCGCCCTTGCTCAGGATCTTGCTCTCAAGCTCATGAAAATGCTTCAGCTCTCTGTGCCAACCGAAGGAGCCATTTGACAAATGGCGCATTTGAGTTATCACAATCTTATGTGATCTCCCCACAATGCTGCACACCTCTTATCTGATTCCGATAGCTCAGGGACAACTTAACACATTGCATTTATCTTTATTGTGATTTAATTTTGAGCAGTCAAGATCCAGAGTGGAAGGAGAAACTGCTCGAATTTCAAAATCAGGTTGCCCTGCTTGCAAATTGCTTGTTCTGTTAAAATACTTGCAAAGACACCCACCATGAGGTTTTGACACTCAATCCATCAGTCTTGTTTCAGCTCTCCTGACTTCAGCTGCTGTCGTTGGATTCTTTGCCCTGATTCTTCTCTTAAGTGAGGCCAGTGCTTAGAACAAAGAACCCATGGTGATGTCAGAGTCCTATAAACCAGGAGTAGCAAACAGCTGTGGAAATAATCCCACTTGATTTCTCATAATCCTCTGTGCTCACTACTGCAGGCCCTCACCTCGGGTTCTGTTGCTCCTGCACCTGAGAATACAGAAGAGTAAGAATTTTTATGCATAGTTATTAACAGATACTTCTTAGGCTGAAGGATAGCCTTCATATATGATAAAATCAAACACTGAAGAATAAAGGATCGGTTTTTTGGAAGTTAAGGTAAACTCTAGTGACAAGTGGTAGAAAGTGAAGCAAGCTGAAACTCAAGGTATGCCTTCCATTAGTGATACCATCATAGGAACCTTAAATAATCTGCCTTTTTAATGCTCTAGAACCCTTGATATAATATGGAAGGTGGAGTAGATAATTTCTCAGGTAGTAGTCTCTGATTTCTTGTGTATAATAAAATGAATGCATGTTTGTTGTGAAAGATTATAAAGGATATGAAAGTTTAATGAGCAAAGTAAACCTTTTTACTTTAAAATACCCAGAGATAAGTTGAATTCATATCTTATTCAGATTTACATTTTTTTAGTCATAAATTTAAATGTGATAAATGTGCATACCCCAAATTAACTTTAATAATGCCTTTAAATTACTCATTCTCTAAAAGTACAGTGCACATGAATTTATGTAAGTACAAGGCCACTGGACTGTGTTTAAGACTCCTATGATTAAAAAAAAGGAAAGTAATTTAAAATATTAGAGTCACATTCAGCTTAGCAACATACTTAGGTCATGGAAGAAACAAGAAGATCAGGATTACTATCTCGCATTCCATGATCACTCGGGAGCATGTGGGCTCAATGATATAAAGTTGCTGATATTTGATAATTTTTAAACTTTAAAAATATTGATTTCATATAGTTCAACTTAGTTAAACTATTCACACTCTTTTATGGTTGTATGTAGTTGAATAAACATAAACTAAGTGTGGATATGATGCAAATTCCTCTGGAATGGTTTTTAACAGTTTGATGGCTGCTTCCAGCTTTAAAAATGACATTTAATACATTTTCTTACTATGAAATTATTGCATGCTAGAAAAAAAAAATCCATCTAAAGTGTGTCTTTACAAAAATTATGCACGATATTAGACTTTCCAAGGCAAATTCATGTTTAGGGAGAGCTTTATTCTGATTATTGTATTTGAGAATTATGTTCAGAAAGTGAGAATGGATCTCTCACATGATGCGCACTGATTAGATGGGATTAAATGTTCTTATGTGCCTCATGCCAGCCTTAAGATTCTGATTTTCGCACTTCAGGGAAGACAGAAGTGTAGGATTTTTGATGCCTCTCATTGAGAGAGAACGCAAGTTCACAATTTTATAGAGAAAGCCTGACAACTAAATTTCAGGTATAGATCTGTTAGTATCTCCCTGTATGACATTGAGCAAATCACTTCAACTTTCTGATCTTCATTTTCCTATTTGTAAATAAGGGAATGGTATTTGGTGAACATATATTTTCTTAGCTCTGAAGTTCTATCGAAACATGAGTCTTTGAGATAGACGTGAATTTTCCATCACTAATAATTGTGTTGTTAAATTCTCTCAAGAAAACTCTGTCTACTCTCTTTTCCCTCTATCATTTGTTGTTCTGCCAAGAAGGAGATCAATATTAAGTCCCTCAGAATGAACTAAATTCAGTCTTTAGAAAGAACCCATAAATTAAAATGAAAATATATTTTTCAATTTATTTTATCCTTCAAGTTCGTGTTTTCTCCCTACACCATCTAGTGTGACCATTCAGAACTATGAAATGCAGTTGATTGCGTTTCTACCCATTTAAAAAGATTTTGAACAGACTGACTCAAAGATTATAAAAGTGTAATGAGAAAGACTTGTGAATATGTTTCACTGGAGAGAGATGCTGCTCTTCTGTGATCTCCACGTGCCAAAGTTTTTATTCTACACAATTCTAGGGGGTTCTATCCTTAGCCTATCCTTGCTATATTATGCTCTTTCTGTTTCTCTTTTGCCTTTTTTCCGTTTTCTTTTTTGACTAAGTTGACTAAGGATCAACTCAGTATGATCATAATTACTGCTTGATGAGGTGAGGCTGAATTTTGGAAAGGAAATACGATCATATATGCTTACCTTTTCAGATATAGCACTTCATCTGAAAATATGGATTTAATTAATTCTTGAAGAAGTTGTATATTCTCTTGCATGTGCGCACACACACACACACACACACACACACACACACACACACACACCCCACCAATCTATTAATGTATCTTGTTTCTCAAGAGTAAATTCACTTGAGAAAGGGAAACTATGATTATCTTTCATAGTGGTAGGAAAATCTAAGTCCCTACATTCATTCAATTTTATGCTTATTTTCATTCACTGATTTCCCTTGGTTGCTCATATTTTGTCTCAACACAGGGAAGCCTTTAATATCAAGTAGGTTTCTAAAGTGAACTGTCCATATTCTTCCTTATTTAGAAGTATATTCTAATTTTGGTGAGCATGTAAATCGTCCACTAAGAATGACAGTGGATAACAGCAAATGGTAACAAATCTATCAACTCATAAAAAGGAAAGACCCAGTGGGAACCATTACCTGTATGTAATTCCTTTAGAACTGAATGTGCTTGCTCATTTCCAAATACGAAGTTGCACTCATAAATTGATATAAACTGCAAAATACAAATTATGCTCTTGAATTATGCCAAATGATGTAATATTACCTTGATATTTCCTTATTATGTCCTGTAAAGAGTAGGGTACATTAGGGTCAGATGTGGCATTAGATTAGCTTACCGGGATTATCTGGCAGGGTCTCTGGCTTTGTATTAAGAATCATAGGGGGGCTTCCCTGGTGGCGCAGTGGTTGGGAGTCCGCCTGCTGATGCAGGGGACACAGGTTCGTGCCCCGGTCTGGGAAGATCCCACATGCCGCGGAGCGGCTGGGCACGTGAGCCATGGCCACTGAGCCTGCGCGTCCGAAGCCTGTGCTCCGCAATGGGAGGGGCCACAACAGTGAGAGGCCCGCGTACCGCAAAAAA
>NW_020838008.1:7766739-7853739 GCF_003676395.1 Aethalodelphis obliquidens
GAAAACAACTGAAAAGGAGCTTCTAGTACATTTAGAGTGTTCAGGTAAAAAAATTGTTTTAGCTGTAAAGCTAACCCCAACTATGTTAGGGGAAAAAAAGGAGAGGAGAATGTATTTTCTCATGTAAATAGCAGGTTTGGTGGTGTAATTGTCTTATGAGACTCAGCTATATCCAGGAGCTCAAAAATTTCCTTTCTTGGCTTTGACTCACTGTAAACACTGACTTTATTCTGCAGAAAGGCTCTCTTTGTGCTCTCACCCCCAGATTCATCTTCTTTCCTCTTAAGAAATGCATGAGAAAAATTTGGTTCTATTGAAAATATCCTGTGGAAAATACATTGGCTTGATTTATGTTTTGCTTTGTTTTTTTGCCCATTCTTATTTTCTGATAAAAGCCAGGCCACTGAGACAGAGAAAGAGGGTGAAATTTTCCAAAGGACTCAAAAGAAGAGGATGGAAAGGTGTTATGAGCAAATAAAAATTATAGTTATCTTGGCTATTACATTTGACCTCAGATTCCTACATATTACTGTTACCCAAACTCTGTTACATGGATCATCATTGCTCCATGAAATATTAATCAGTGTCCTATGGGAAAAATAGCTTCTGTAAACAAATAATTTTGGAAAATGTTTGATTAACAGGATATTAAAATTGCTTTTTTTCTACCTTATTATTTACTAAGGTGCAAACATGATAGATGTCATACGCACTGCTATATTTAGAATGGATAACCAACAAAGACCTACTGTATAGCACAGGGAACTCTACTCAATATTATGTAACAATCTGGGGAAAGTATTTGAAAAAGAATAGACATATATATATGAATAACTGAATCACCTTGCTGTACACCTGAAACTTTACAACATTGCTAACCAAATATACTCCAATATAAAATAAAAAGTTAAAAAAAAACCATGATAGATGTCAAATCCTGAAAGAAGAGGGAGACAGATTTCCACATGCAGAATTTACAAAGGAAATTTCCATAAACAAGTTCAATGGCTTTTGAACTCTCTGACTCAATTAGAGAATATAAACTAGTGAAAAGAGGGAGGAGTTTGAATACATAACTTGGGCAATAACTGTTGCTGTGTTGATAGCCTCCCCACATCAAAGTTTCCATGTTGCACAGTTCCAGGGGGTGCTGTACTTCCTGTGAATAACACCCTCAGTCCAACCCTCAGTCATTCACATAGAGTCCAGGCCATTTCATTTCCTATTGTTGTGCAGTACATTGCCTCTGCCAGTCCTACACTCACCAATAGGGAGGGTGGAGTGTGCTACCTTCTTATCGGCAAATCTAGTGAATAGGGCTTTTATGAAACTCTCAGAGAGCTTAAAGTGTGCTCCTTGAAATCTGGGGACTCTGAAGATTGGATCCTGACTCGTGTGAGAAAATGAAAATGGCCTGTGGCAGCAGGGTAGACAAGTTTGTATTAGGATTGACTTGTATGCTCAGAGTTTATCAGGGCAGGGGGTGCCTGAGAGTTTCGTGTAGATAGATGTGACCGTATAGGAGAGAGGGTCAGGGTGGAGTAGTCTAGAGTCCTGGTTAGTAGAGCCACTTGATTGGGCAGAGGGATCCCAGCAGTAAGAAGATGGACACGATTATGGGATACCTGGAAACTGTAGGAGAAGTCCTAAGTGAGCACCTGGAATTTAGTGAGTCTAATAAACTTTTAGCAAGATTTCCACCAACAACAAAAAAAATGCTCATGAGACCAAGAGCTATAAATTTCTGCCAGTCTTAAGGAACATGAACTGGTTTTTGATTTAAGTCCTTTCTTATGCCCTTATCACTCTTCCATTCACCCCTGAAACCTTGGAGGGGTCAGAACCTGGGGGAGAGGAGAGGTAGGAGAATAGTAAATTGAAGGAAGTAATCTTTCCTTTCAGTCTAAAGCAGGCTTGGGCTGGTGTTAGGAAGAAGATATATGTTAAATCAAGCTCATTGTTTTGATTCATGTCTTGGAACAGACAACCTGATTATATATTGGAGTTTGTTTTTAACTAAAAGTAACTTTAGGGCTAATCTAATCATTACTTAATAGTAATTCACACACAGGGGTCATGGACCTGCTGAACTTTTCACTTAGGACCCAGATAAGGTTAAATTCATTGAATAAATTTTAAAGGGAAGAACAATGCTATATTTACACTTTGTTTACATCTTGAATGCTGCATGTTTAACATTTCAGATATACAAAATTAAACAAGTTTTAGCTTTTTGTTGTTTTTAATGTGGCATTTTTCAGGGCTGTTCACAGGCTGTTCAGCTTGGGAATTCCTAAGAAGTTATGGTAGATGGTGTTTCCCAAATTATTTGACCCTGAGACCATTTTTTCACAATATACCCACTTACATCTTAAAAAATATATTACCTAGCACTGAGCTTGGGAAACTGTAGCATCCTTAAATGTAAAGAATGAGTGATAAGTAATGCAGATCTGAGATTGTAGAATGAAATAGTGAATAACTTCTTTTAGTATTCTCCAAAACTTGGCGGGATAGGATAAGAGTACACTAATGGAAAATTATGCCCTATTCAAAAGAAACATCTGTTATATCAGAAGGCAGAGAAACTCTGAAACTCAAAACAATATATACATTCTCAGAAATCCATGAAAATTCAAACAAGCTTAGAGGATGGAACAGAAGTGGTACCATTATGAAAGATTAGATTACAGTCTATTCTGCTGTATGGAGAAAGTAGAAACCACTTTTTGTGCATAGAACACACATTGGCTAAGATGCAAATTATTAGTTATTTGAGGCTTCAGCCATCTGGACATTTACTGGAAGTCTCATTCAAATACAAAAAAAAATACACATTCTTAACTTGACTTTTAAAAAGTCAGTCTCCCAGAGGTGAAAGGGAAAAACTCATCAAACATTTAGAATGAATCTAATTCTTTTAGGCAGGGAAGAACTGATTGCTAATGAAAGACAATGAATGGGAACTTTAGGACAAAGAAATTATGTCATCTTATAGTCTACATGACACTGAAAGAATAGACTGCAGAGTGCAGTCAGATATACATCTTAGGTTTTAAGAAGACAGTTTTAAAAATATTGGAATAATAAGAAGCACAATTGTATGGCATGAAATTCTGGAATGGATGATGACTTAAAAGTCTAGGAAATTTTAAAAACAATTAATTCTGACTTACTCCTTTGAGGAAATGTGAGGTACTTAAAGAAATTTGTTGACTACTGAAGAAGTTCTCTATTGACCTTTGAGGTACAGGAGCCATAGACAGAATATAACTAGTGAACATAACTATCTAGATAAGTGTGATGTTCATGCACTAGCAAAAGGTGACCAAAAGGGCAAAGTACAAAATGAACCAAGGTAAATACAAAATGAACCAAGGTGATCAGAAAAACTAAACACACCAAAAGATAACTTGTGAAGTGATTATCAAAGACATGAAAGCTAAATGCACCCCACAATCAAGGGCTTTATTTTGCTATAAAGAACACTAATGTGACAGCAAAGTCTGGATAGACCCTATAGACTGATAATAGTATTATAAAAGTATGCATTTAAAAATTTTGGTAATTGTACTGGGGTTATATCTGAAAGCATTCTTGTTATAGCCTGTTGAGCCATGTCATATGGAAAAGAAAGTGTGATTCCATTTTCCTATGTCCACACCTCTCAAATGAGAAAGTTTCAAGCACCAAGTCAAGTATATTATCATCACTTATACCATATTATTTTCTCAAAACCCATAGCTTATATTAGTCTGGTTCAGTTTGAACCACGACTCTTGTATACTTTTATCCCCTGAAGTTTCTCATTTTCTTACCATTTTCTCATTGAATAAAATAACACGTCATCATCCAATTGCTAATATCATAGAGTTCCTTAAATAGACAATTTGTTTAGAATGAAATCTGTGACCCTTTTCACGTTAGTCTTCATGGAGGTTTTGACTTGACTTTTCAATATAGTCCAATTGTATTCTAAGGATTTTGTAGAGCTGACAACTAGGAATTTACTTACATCGCTCTCCTTAATTAAATAGATTATTTCTTTGGATCTATATCTTCCTCTCCTTGGGTTTCTGTTCCTTCTGTGAAATATCAATGCATTAATACTTCCTCCTTTGAGAGTGGACATGAAAGGTTGATCTATAAGTCTTTTATGTTTGAAAATATATTTATTTACTCTCATTCTTACTAGTTTTGCTTGCTAAAGAATTCTAGGTTCCAAATCAAATGCTTCCCTCATAATCATGAAGCTATAGCTCCATTGTTTTCAAGAATACTGTCTAATATCAATTCTTATTCTAATATAAGTAACCTTTCCAGCATCATTTACCTGATCTTACCTAAAAACTTTATTAAGACTTTTTCCCCATCTTGAAACACTGAAGTTTTATAAGACTATGCCTCAGTCTTATAAAGTGGTTTTTGTTTTGTTTTGTTTTATTCATTCATAGCAATTGGCCCTTGAGAAGTACTTTCAGTCTGAAGAATTAAGTCTTTCTTTATCCTAAGGGAACTTGAGATATTTTGATATATTTTTTCTTCCCTTCTGTTGTCTCTTTGCTTTTCTTCTAAAATAATTATAAAGCTATTGAGTATTCTAAATTTAGTCCCTATGTCTCATCTTTTCTCTCCTTTTTTCTGTCTCTTTTAGTTTCCTTGAATTTATCTTCCAGACTATTTTAAAAATATCTGTATTATATTCTAAAAACATTTTCATGTATATTATATACAGAGGCAATCATATCACCTATGAATAATAAAAGATTTTCTTACACTTCCTTTATAACCTTATAACTTTAAAGATGCTCTTCCATTTTTTATTCTTAGAGTAGCAAACATTGCAGGTCACTGTTCCATATTCTTTGGGGGAAAGGTTCTAGATTGATCTAAGAGTAATCAAGGTAGAGAGAAAAACATGCATAGAAAGTACAAGTGTATTGAAGCATTAGTACCACATACAAAAGGAACTGCCAGTCTTGGAAACATCAGAAAAGTTGAGAAAACAGTAATTTGTCTCACCCATTCACTGGATGTGAATTAGGAACAAAAATAGCTGTAAAACACAATTACTTTTAAATAATGACTACATTACAAAGAGCTAAAAATTAACTGACAAACAGCACAGTTAGATCCAGAGCAGATCAAGTGCATAGAGGTAAGAAAATAAAACTGAAATAAAAGAAGATGTAAAGGGATCATAGGACAAAGTGATAAATATTGAAGATACAACAATCTTCAAAGCAAAGATGGTACAACAAACATATAATTGGAGTTCTAAAATAAAACAAAACAAAACAATGGAACAGAGCAAATATTTAAAATTGTAATTCAGGAGATGTCCTTAAAAGAAGATCTGAATCTACATTTTGAAAAGACATATTCTGTACCAAAAAGAATTTATCCAGAATCATCAATACAAGCTATTTACTGGTGAAATTATTGGAACTATAAGAAAAAGAAAGAATACTGTCAGCAGCAAGCCAAAAATACATTAATTCAGAATTTTCTAAGTTATACTATAGTAACAAAGTACCCCAAAAGATGATGCCATTTTATCAGTTGAGTCAGAGAAAGTGTAGAAAGGAGGAGGGTGAGGAAAGGATATATTCTAATTTTATTGTTTATCAGTTTGGGGAACCAAAAGATACTGTCTAAAAAAAGAAGCTGAAAGTATCTTATTTTGGTATTAATATAAAGGTTAACAATCAGACACAATGATAGAATATCCTAAATATCAGAATATTAAAAGAAAAATAACTAAAGAAAACTGTCTACATGGTGAAAGACAACTAAAACAATAAGCGTAACAGAAAATAACATGACAAAGCTGACCAAAAATTTGTCTTGTCAAACAATTTAAATGAGATTAAATTTAGTAGAAAAAGAAAAGATGTTTAGATTAGTCATAAAGAAAAGTCCAGTAATCTGATGTATACAAGAGACATAGTAAACAAAGTAATTCAGGAAGTTTGAAGGTAGTGGACATAGTAGATGTGTGAAAAAGAGGGAGGATACAAAATTGGTAACAGACAAGGTAGAAAATTCAGCCATAGAAATATTAAACAAACGAAAGGAGGCAGTTTATAATTCTAAAGGCTACATCTTATAATGATGACATTATGGTTATAAATATCCATCAAATAGCAAAGCAGAAGCTGTCATAAAGCAAAATCTATCAGAGATCTGAGGCAAATAAGCAGAGACACAAACATAAGAGGAGACTTTAATATACTCTCTTTGCCAAAGATAGATTAAATAGTCAAGACAGCAGGATTATAGAAGACCTAAACAACAGAAGTAATAAAAGTAGGTCTTACAGGTCTATGATGAACTTTGTACCCTAAAAAGGAGAATGATTAATAAACTATTTTAAGATAAAAGTAAATACAAGAGTAAATCCTAAGAATTCTCATCAAAATGGAAAATTATATTTTTATTTATTTTGTATCTATATAAGATGCTGGATGCTCCCTAAACCTATTGCTGTAAACATTTCATGATGTATATAGGTCAAATCATTAAAAAAATTAAAAAAATAAAACCAGAATTGAATAAGCTAGAAAACAGTAGAACCAATAGTATAAAGATCAGTTTCATTGGAAAAAATAAATAAAATAGGATAAATAGGAATAATCTATTCAAGAAAGCAGTAGAGAATACAAAACAATCAATGACAGGAAGGACATAGTTTTCATTATGAAAGCTTTAAATATTTTACAAAACTCTACGCAATAAATTCTATGAATTTTTTTCTAGAAAATATAATTCACCAAAACTTACCCCCAAATAAATGCCATGGAAACAATAAAGAAAACTGACAGAGAGTTAACCCTCCAAAGTGCATCAGGTCTAGCTGATTCCACAAGGGAGTTCTACAATCTAAAAGAGTGAATAATCACAATTTTACTTAACATGTTTCAAAACATATATAATGAAAGAAAACATCCAATTCTTCATACAAAGCAAGAAGAGCACTTATAATAAATCTCATAATCTTGTACCAGAAAGGAAGCTAAAGACCAGTCTTAATTTCCGACACAGCAAAGTCTAAGGCAAAGCCTAAGTAAAATACGAGCAGAGTCCAATATCACCTTCATCATATTAAAGCAATAACACACTAATGCTTTACCTTAAAATGAGATGAGACTAGTACCAGCTGGCGTGTGGAGAATACACATTTGCCATCAATTAATATATGCATTCAGAAATTAATGGATCGATGAGTGCTGGAAATAGATAGTGCTAAGATTATATTACTAATATTTTTAAGTGAGAGGCTAACTAAGGAGGATTATCAGTAACCTAATTTATAATTTTTTAAACTAAGTAGTTGATTTGTAAACATTAATATATCTTTTTACGTTGTTGTTACAAAAGCAGCAAATGTACAATATAGAAAGTTAAAAATAAGAAAACTATACCAGGATTTCCCTCGTGGTGCAGTGGTTAAGAATCCGCCTGCCAATGCAGGGGACACGGGTTCGAGCCCTGGTCCAGGAAGATCCCACATGCTGTGGAGCAACTAAGCCCATGCACCACAACTACTGAGCCTGCGCTCTAGAGCCTGTGCACCACAACTACTGAAGCCCACACACCTAGAGCCCATGCTCCGCAACGAGCGAAGCCATGCGATGAGAAGCCCATGCACCACAACAAAGGGTAGCCCCCGCTCACTGCAACTAGAGAAAGCCTGCACAGAGCAACAAAGACCCAATGCAGCCATAAATAAATAAATAAATTTAAAAGAAAAGACAAATCCTTAAAAAAAAAGAAAAATATACCATATTCCTACCATCCACAGGTTGCTGCTATTGACATTTTATGTATATCTTTCCAGATATTTTCTGCTGTGCATGTATGTGGGTTTGTGTGTGTCTGTGTGTGCATTGTGTATATACCAGTTCCTGTCTAAACTATTTTACTTGAAAATAGATGTATCACTACTTTATGTGAAATACTACACTCTGGCACTGTGTTTCTGGAGCTCTAACAACTAATATTACATTAGACCAAATCAATTTGTTCAATACAGAAACGTATATAATAAATTAGTGAGAAGCTAAGAAATATTTATTTTATGCTCATTTTATGCTAGTCAGTAATTAAATAAGAACCATCTCATTTCATCAAAAGCAATAATAGAAAGAAAAGAAATACAGTATCAAGAAGTATATAGTATTATCCCTACTTCATAGAAAATGATAGATCAAAGAAGGTCATTTAACTTATAGGCGCATTTCTAATAAGTAAGAAAATTGGGATTTGCATGTAGACTTAACCAATCCCAAGACCATGGTGCTTCTGTTACTGCTTTTTGCCTATGTTCTTTCTCCCACACTTTTCTCATTGTTTCCTGAATAAAATGTGAGGCGGTATCTTGGAATATATGTGAAGACCATTTACCCACCAACAGATTGTCACTTTGCAGAACATACCAGAATTATGGTACACCTGTTTTCCCTAATGTGGAAGCCTCTCTGGGTGATCACCAAACCTATTACAAGCCCTGACATTCATGTATTTAACTCTTCTCAAAAACAATGCTGCTGTATTCCATATAGAGAAAGTACTCTCTGGTTCTCTTCTATTTAGAAAATAAGTTCACATTAAATAAAAAGAGCTGGCTATTCAAATCAGCAACCTTCTATGCCCTAAGCATCTATCCTGTCCCATCCAGCCAGTTAGCAGCAACACTCTCACCCTCAGTAATCAGAAAGTATAATGTGAATGGTTCTGTTGTGGGATACCTTAATACACAGGTCTTGGGGTCAGAAAGAAAATACATGATACAGCTTATTTTTTTGTTTCTATGTTCTTTTACTTTACTGACTGTAACTTTAATGCCCATGTGCCAAGTGAATAGGGGTTATGGCTCCTTTGAAAACCCCTTGGAATTTATTTTGAAGGCTTGCATTGGCCAAACATGCATATTGACCTATCCTTTGCCTTATTTCCTGTTTTAATTGAGTGTCAAAGGTCACACATTGCTATCAGAGTAAGACATGAGTGGCAGCAGAGGTCAGGGACTCTCTGGCATTCTATTAGAGCCATAAAAACAAAACAAAATGATAATTTCACCCGTTCTAACCTCAATTTTTCCAGAATGGGACAGACATTGACCTTATTGTTTGTCAGCTATTGACTCTATAAACTTCTGCTACCCTAATTCTGCTTACTAAACAATAAGAGTGCTTTTACAACAAGGATAAAAAGTAAAACAATGGAAAAGACTCAGAGTTGACTCAAAGGAGAGATGTATCCAGGTGACAGAAAAGATAAAATAACTTCTTTTCTATTCCTAGGTCCCATCTCTCTTTTGTATAGTTTACAGCAATAACAGTTTCTACCAACAACCTTCAATTTTATCTTCTTTTGTGGAATATCTTATAACTTCCTTTATGTGAACAAGTACAAGCAATAAATCTAATAAATTGCTCATGCTACCTGAAACCTATTTGTGGCACCTGAAGGGTTTATGAATTTCTGTGACAGTTTTCTCCACTTTCCCTACCCTTTAATGTTTTGGGCTGAAATGTAGGTAGATATTTAAGGGCATAAATAAAGTCTTTTCTCATCTCTTTTCTGAAGGAGGCAAAAATGACAATAGTGAAGAAAGTATATGCTAAATATTTCTTTTAAAAGTATTTGAAAACTGACTTCTTATCAAAAGTTTTATGAGATAAATAAAGGTTATAATCTGAAGGTAACTGTCCTTCAATTTAACGGTCCAGTTTTATGTAATTTTTTTCTGATGAGTAATTAAGTAAAGTTTTAAAGGCTGGATCTTGTTTTTTGTAATTGAAGTATAGTTGATTTACAATATTGTGTTAGTTTCAGGTGTACAGCAAAGTGATTCAGATTATACATATATATATATTTTTCAGATTCTTTTCCATTATAGGTTATTACAAGATATTGAATTTAGTTTCCTATGCTATACAGTAAATCCTTGTTTATATATTTTATTTATAGTAGTATGTATCTGTAAATCCCATACTCCTAATTTATCCCTTGCCCCCCTTTCCCCTTTGGTAACTGTAACTTTGTTTTCTATGTCTGTTTCTGCTTTATCAGTAAATTCATTTGTATTTTTTTGTTGTTGTTGCACATATAGTGATATCCTAAATATTTGTCTTTCTTTGTCTGACTTACTTCACTTAGTATGATATTCTCTAGGTCCATCCATGTTATTGCAAATGGCAATGTTTCATTCTTTTTTATGGCTGATATATATAAAATATATATATTCCACAGCTTCTTTTTCCATTCATCTGTTGATGGACCCTTAGGTTGCTTCCACGTCTTGGCTGTTGTAAATAGTGCTGCTATGTACATGGTGGTGCATGTATCTTTTCAAATAAGAGTTTTCGTCTTTTCTGGATATATGAAGAGGAGTGGGATTGCTGGATCAGTTTGATCATATTGCTGGATCAAATTTAAAACTATTTTTAGTTTTTTAAAGTACCTCCATACTGTTTTCCATAGTGGCTGCACCAATTTACATTCCCACCAACAGTGTAGAAGGATTCCCTTTTCTCCACACCCTCTCCAGCGTTTATTATTTGTAGACTTTTTGATGATTGCCAGACTGACTGCTGTTAGGTTATACCTCACTGTAGTTTTGATTTGCACTTCTCTAATAATTAGCAATGTTAAACATCTTTTCATGTGCCTTTTAGCCATCTGTATGTCTTCGGAGAAATATCTATTTAGGTCTTCTGCTCATTTTTTGATTGGGTTGTTTTTTTGATATTGAGCTGTATGAGCTCTTTGCATATTTTGGAACTTAACCCCTTGTCAGCTGCATGGTTTGCAGATATTTTCTCCCAGTCCCTAAGCTGTCTTTTCATTTTGTTTATAGTTTCCTTTGTTGTGCAAAAGCTTTTAAGTTTGTGGATCTTTTTGATAATAATAAATATTTATTGGTGGTTTTCTATAGTTTGAGGGAAACAGTTTGAAGTTTAAATAGTATTAGTTAGTTGCATGTTTTCATGAAGGATGACTACTAATGTTCAAAGGCCATCTGGAACTCTCATAAGTTATCCCTTTGTTTTCACTTTAAGAAAAGTAATATTTTTTTCCTCCCAATCTGCCCGTTGTTTTGAAGTTATGATTTGGGGATTAACATTGAATTTTGGATTATACGAATAATAATCAGCTTTCTCTAATATGAAGTTGCATTCTTAACCTTTTCAATAACAAGGCAGCAAGCAAAAACAAATACCACAGATAAAGTTTTTGTGGAAATTATTGGTGTTTGTGGTTAAACTGATAGATATTAATTGACAAATTAATAGATGACAGAGAATTCCTAGCTTACTTCTTAGAAGTTAGACGTGCCTTTCTAGGGACCCAGTTTTTATACGGGAACATCAATAGTTGCAGGAAAACTAATGATGTTTTAATTCCTTGATTTTTCTTAAGCACTAAATGAAGTAAAGTGATTTGACACACAGTTAACTGAAAAAGAGATCAGATTATTGGAAGATAAAAAAGTAAAATTTTCTCACTTTACACATTGATTTAGAGTTTCCAACAAATGAACGATTGCAGCTTATTAATAAAATAACATGATATCATGAGAAATATTGTTTATCCTGTATTTATTTGACCAAAAGCCAATGTAAGGGGATCAAAGGCTGATCAACTATGTTAAATTTCCTTAAAACGTGTGGATTCAGCTGAATTTTTGATCAACTTGGTCACCATTACCTCTAAGATGAGACTGATTTTTCCCCTCAATTATTGATGGGTTATTAAATAATTGATGCTGCTGCCCTGAATTTGGAAAATTTGTCCAAGATGAAGAGCTATTTCTCAATTGAAAAGTTAGCCCAATTGCTTATTTTTATAATTCTACCCTCATTTCAGGGATTTCTCCCCCTCCTTTCCACGTGAGGGCTTCCTGCACCATAGATTTATGACAGACGGCTCAGATAGTACATAGCTGTTTTCTCAGCTCTGGGGACATTTACTGGCAGGTCTTCTAACTCCATGAAGAGGTGGTGGTGTGACTCCTTTGTGAGCTCTCCAGAGAAAGTTAATGCCCTTTTCATTGTAGAAGTCCCACTGAGAAGCATATTACCTGATATATTTCGATACTCAACAAATGAATTGGGTTGATCACATCTGATATTTAATTGGGTCTTGGTAAAAAGAATTTGACATTCTTTAACCATAACATTCCTGAAATGTGCAATTCTAAGGGTATGATATACACTTAAAATTAACTCAAAATATATAAAGCAAGGGGAAAGGGGACTTTGTAGTGTTGTTGTGATACAACTTCAAATTCACATCATTTAAGGAGGGTTTGACAAATTCTGTATTATTTAAAAGAAATGGATAGTGTCTCTTATTAATGTGTATTCTCTAGAGTCATGTATAAAAGAGCTATAACGAGACTCACACTCAATAAACTCTTAGTATTTAACTGACCTCTTCTCCACGCACATGTTACAACATCTCTCATAAATAACTTGGTGTTTGAACCTACACATTTTAAAAAAAGCATTAATTACCTACCAGTGACAGTGCTTTACAGATAAGAAGTAGCCATAAGAAATGTGAATAAAAGGAGTGACATGATCTTGGTTTTAGGAATATTTGGAACAACAATGGGTCTGAAAAGAGGACAATCCTATTTCATTCCCACTGATGTCCGTATCCATGGAAACTCCCTTTTAATAGCATCCACATCACACTGGAAAACAGGTATGCTACCTTTTGAAAGTGAGTGCATTAAAAGAATCCAGCCTTTTGCTAAGAAGGTCAGCTCTTGAAAGCCTTCAAGAGCTTTGGTAGCTGAGAAAGCTGGAGGGCTGTAAATCCTTCGTTTCGTTGCTAAGAGGCTTGGCTCCTGAGAATTACATCAGTGCTTTCTAACACAGAGCGTGGAATGTGAGTCCTTTGTTCCCTGCCTATAATGTTGCACTCCTGAGTACTTGTTTCCTCGGCTAAGAGAACATGCAGGAGAGGCCTAATACGTGAACCTAGAGATTAATTATAAATAGACACAAACTGACAAAGATAGGTGAAAAGATGTACAGTGTGTAAAGAAAGAAGACTTACTCGCAAGAATGCCAAATGTCAAATGCCATTACACAGAAATATATGCACTAAAATAATAGTCACATGGAAATATTTTAAAATATTTTGTAATCTCAGCATGTTTTTTTTTTACTATGAAAAATATCTGTCAAGGAAAATGCCTTCCCCATTGGATTATTCAACACACTCACTGAAAATAAAGAGAAGATACAGAAGGTCATGGTGCCTTTAAATCAAACTGTGACATACCAGAACTACTCTTCATTGACTATATAGTAAGAGAAACACTTTAAACAACTGGATAACAAATAATTATTGTTGTCCAACAAAAAAGTACAGCACATTTTGGATACATGTTTAAGGCATTGCATCAAATTTTTTCAATTTGCACAATTAGAAACAACACTAATATTAATTATGTGATGAAGTGTTGCATTTAGGAAATCATTGTGAATATCTTTAAATATTATACCTGTGAAAATTGCTGTATTTATTTATGTACATATTAAGTTAGAGAAATCCACATGACTGTGATAGCCCATAATAGTAGCATTAAATGGCTGAACAAAAAGAGCTAATAATTATGTCAGTATTAATAATAATAATGACTGTTATTGACCTAGTATGTATTTCAGGCACTATTATAAGCACTTTACATGCACTGATTGTATCCTGAATGCTCAATACAATCTTTTGAGTTAACTGCTGTGTATTCCATTTTATACAGCGGGCACAGAGTTTGAGTAATTTATTCAAGATCACAATACATGAGGTTAAGTGGTAAAGCTGAGATATGAACCCATGCCACCATCAAGAATATTATTTAGGGCTTCCCTGGTGGCGCAGCGGTTGAGAGTCCGCCTGCCGATTCTGGGGACGCGGGTTCGTGACCCGGTCTGGGAAGATCCCACATGCCATGGAGCGGCTGGGCCTGTGAGCCATGGCGGCTGAGCCTGTGCGTCCAGAGCCTGTGCTCCACAACGGGAAAGGCCACAACACTGAGAGGCCCGCGTACCGCAAAAAAAAAAAAAAAAGAATATTATTTAGAGATAGTAAAACAAGAGTGTATACAATCTAAAAGTAGGGACTTAGACATGGAAATAATGATGATAATTCTATTTTTTTCTCTGTATGTTACAAAGCAATACCCCATATATATGAATTGTTTTGATCTCTATAGCCCTTATGTAAGTGCAGATAGCACTTATATTACAGAGCTGAAAGGACTGATGTTCAGGAATATTCAGTGATGTAACTAATGTTATGTTTACTGAATTGCAGGATATGGAACAAAAACCAGCTTCTAACACTCATTCCGCTCTAATACCTTCCTCTGTTCTTTATATGGACAACAAATATTGCAACAAGCTTACTGACCACTCAAGTGATGATAGAGGAACAAAATAATAGTTAATTAACATAGATATTAATTACCAATTCATTTACTTTCTCAAAAACTTTCCTCTTGCCAGATACCAATGCCAACAGCATGACTCAGAAACTTGTGGTCATCTTCACTATCTTCTCAAACTCAGTTCATGAATTATGATTGTTCTTTAATTTGTAATTTCAGTGTATTACTTTTTTTTCAATTTCCACTATGATGAAAATAGTTATTCGTACCCTCATGCTTGGATAACTGCAAAAGCCTTTAACGTGTTTTCACTCACACTGGATCTCTTCATTTCAACCAAATCTCAATATTATGATTAATCTGTAAGTTCTTGACAAAGAATATGTCCTGAAGCTTCTTGCTGCCCACTAGTTTCCAAGGCTTGGATATAAACAATAATATTATATGAGAACTCTGCAGTCCAGGATTTGAACCCTAGTGCTACACTTATCGGCTATGTGATCTTTAGCAAGTAAGAGACTTAAAAACTCTGTGCTGTGTTACAGTCTTCTTTTTAGTAGAGATGGTAATGCTACTCATTCGTAGATTGTTATCAAACCAAAATGAGCTATCATATGTAAAATGAAATGAAGATTGTCTAGCATAATGGTAAGTGCTCAATAAATGTTACCTATTATTAGACCAACTTATTTTGTTCCTCCATAGGATACTTAGAGGAGACATCTGGTTAAATGCATCTTCCAGTCTGCTAGTCTTAGTTTTGAATTCTGGCTGCTTCTCTTAGTAACTGTGTGATGTTGAGAAAATTGCTTGATCTAAGTCTCAGTTTCCTTGTCTGTAAAGTGGATTTTAGTAACAATACCTCTTAGGAAAATTAAGTGAGATAGTAAGTGTATACTATTTAACACTAGATGTGGCTTGTAAGAAATGCTCAATAGTTGTTAACTATTTTATTTTTTTTTACTGAAACTGTTTGTTGTAGGGGTTGTTAGAAGAAAAAATTATATGAAATGTGCTGTGAAATCATTACTGAGAAAATTTTTCAAAATCATGGTACTTCTTATTATTTAAACAGAAATCCTATGAACATAACCAGTTTTATAAATAGTCATATTTCTCTTTTTAATTTGCTTGCTATAACACAAACAACAAAAATAAAAACAATTTTGGAATCTGAATTTAGCAAATGAACAGAATCTCCTCCATGCAGCCGCATAGGGAGGGGGAACCCTGGTGAAGCTTGAAGGTCTCCCTGAATTGAGGAGGTGGAGCTGAGAGCCAAGGAATACCAAGGTGGCTGGGGTTTGGAGGACAGAAGACTAGGGAAATGAAAGCTGCACAAAATAGAGAACCTATAGATTTTCAGACGGTCACTATCAAGTATTCGCAGAATACTATTAGTTCATGGATGTGAAGAAACTATATGAGGCCCAGGGAAAGAACCTTCCAAAATAATTAGGGGAAACATTGTCCAGAGAGAATACGATGCCAAAAATGGTGCCTGTTCCTAAGACTCAAACTGCAAAATCTCATTCTTCATTGGGCATTGGTAGAACACTCAGAGGGGTCTTGCCTTAGCAGTGAGGAGTAATTACTTTTGGTAATGCCTAACAAATTTTAAAAGCAAGACCCAAAGGATCAAATTGTTTCCAAGTAAGTTAATTGAGTTCCAGCAAAAAGCTCAAGCAGATTTATAGAAAAGAATACAAAATATTCAGCACCAAAAAGAGTCAAATTTTTGTTTAGACAATCAATTATCTTTTAGAGAGATTTAAATAATGAGTTTTAAATCTTATATATTTACCTATGTAGTTGCCATTTCGTTACCATGCAGAGTTCATTTCTTTGCAATGTTTAATCTCATTAATCCTTCCCAAGGTGTTTTTTACAACAAACATTGTAGTGTATATCTCCAGAAGATATATTTGTGTCTTTTTTGTCTTTCTTGTCTCTACTTAACTTCTTGAACATAAGAAATACACTTACAGTAACAATATCACTTACAAAACCAATATGAAATAGGATAAATCTAACGAAAGTTGTTTTGTTTTCAGTATATAAATCTTGAACATTTAAAAATTCATTAATAACAAAATACTTGTTAAAATTTAGCAAAATATTTGAACAGACATTTCCCCAAAGAATGTATACCTTTGGAAAATAAGCACATGAAAGATGTTCTGCATCATTAGTTATTAGAAAATTCAAATTAAAAGCACAATGCAACATCACTACACATTTTTTAGAATGGATAAAATTTAAAAGATTGATAATAACAAATGTTAGTGAGAATTTGAAACAATTAAAATTCCCATACACCGTTGGTAGGAATATCAAAGGATACAATCAGTTTGGGGGGAAAAAAATGACAGTTTTTAAAAAAGTTAATCACACACTTACCATATGATCCAGCCATTCCACTACTAAGTATTTACCCAAAGGAAAATAAAGTGTATGTCCAGAGAAAAATTTCTACATAAGTGTTTATAACAACTTTATTTGAAATAGTCAAAAATGGAAACAATGTGAATGTATATCAGCAGACAGATGGATAAACAAATTGTGGTGTATTCATATAATGGAATACTACTCAGCAGTAAAAAAGAACTGAACTCTTGATACATACAACAGCATGGATGAATCTCAAAATAATTATGCTGAGTGGAAGAACCAGACCTAAAGGAGTACATGCTGTATAATTCCATTCTTATAAATTTCTAGAAACTGAAAACTAATTGATAGTGTCAGAAAACAGAGCGGTAGTTGCTTGGGCTTGGAGGGCTGTGAGTGTCAAGGGGTAGAGATTACAAAGGGTCATGAAGAAACTTTTAGGAGTGACGGATACATTTACTCTCTTGCGTGTGATGTGCATTTCACAGTTGTATACCTATGTCAAACTTATTAAACTGCACAATTTAAAATGTGTGATTTATTATACATCAGTTATGTCTAAAAATATAATTTAAAAACAAACATAAGATTTCAAAGTCTAATTAAGAAAGAATAGATCTTTCAGTGATTTTTGTCATTATCCACTACCCCAATATTTATGGAGATAACAGAAGATAATTCTTATTCCCAGTGGTTCTGTGTGCCTTTGTTTCTACTTCTCCCTACATCTGGCATAGCCCCTTTTATCTTCAAGCTTTCCAGAAGCTTGTTTCAAAGGCTACTTCTTCCATGAAGCCTTCACTGTTCTCCCAAGCTGGAAATTATTTCTTGTTCTTTTGAATCTCTGTAAGCCTCTAGTATGCATCTTTCTGATGATATTTATATTCTTTCCCTGTTCACAGTTTTAAAAATCACCTTTTTTTCATAGGTAGGACCCTTTGAGTCACTGAGATAATTTGAAAGACATCAGTTCAACTTATAGAAGCGGAGTACATTTTTTTGATGTCTTGATGCTGAGAACCCTGGGGAGTGAGACTTTAGATGTTTCTGACTTTCAAAATGTATAGTCTGACCTAGGTATTTTCCCACAGTACATTCTTCCTAACTTCAGCCTTCTCCACACATCACATGACAGAGAGTTGAAAGTGCATACAATGAGAAATCAGTGCTACTTTAACATTTGCTCAAAATTCAAAGATAGTTCTGTTGAGATATTCCTTCTAATTTGTTTTTTCTAAGCTGTTTGCCTTGTGTGACACCCTCTGATTAAATCCTCTCCACAATCCCACAAGGGATAAACTAATTTCACAGATGATGAGAATGAGACATCTAGAGGTTTCTTAAATAACTTGGTCCAAGTTAGCCATCTGATAAGTGAGGAAGCCAGCACTGGAAACTATTGCCCTCTGACTCCAAAGCCCACACGCTCCACCAGCACATTATGTCACCTCTCCAACATAGCATATGCAAAGGAAAGGCCGAATAATCTAAAGCCAAAGGGATCAGAGCACATTTTTGTAGGGAAGGGGTGTAGATGTACTCTGTTTTTATTGACAACAAAATGCATGTTGATATTTGTAACATTATCTAATACTTTGACTTAGATGATTGCTCATTTTAATGGGAAATTCACACTAGGTCTTCCAATTCAAGTTATAGTCCTTTCAAAAAATAGATCACGTAATTTTTCTTCTCAATGTCTTTTAACACTGAGTTTGTATTTACTTTTTTTAGATTGTCTCAAAAATATCTTCTTATAGTTGGTTTGTTCAAAGTAGAATTGAAACAAATTCCACACATTTTTATTATTTTATTTATTTATTTAATTTTTTCGGTACACGGGCCTCTCACTGTTGTGGCCTCTCCCGTTGCGGAGCACAGGCTCCGGACGCGAAGGCCCAGCGGCCATGGCTCACGGGCCCAGCCGCTCTGCGGCACGTGGGATCCTCCCGGACCGGGGCACGAACCTGCACCCCCTGCATTGGCAGGCGGACTCTCAGCCACTGTGCCACCAGGGAAGCCCAGTTTCTCCATTTTGATACCACTTACTTTTTTTTAAATGTGTCTGGACTATTGCCCTTTAAAGTCTCCCCCAACACTTCCTAAATTTCATAACATGACTATTAGATTGTGTACAAGTTATGTGCAAAGGCTATATCTTGTATAACTTAGAACGTATCCCAGGACTCAGCCAGGAGTTTTTCACATAATAGGAACCAAATTCTTGAGGTGCATTGAACTGGAATCTAAAAAATCACTGAAAACTTGTCCTTATAATCCAAGTATAGATACACCTCTTCCTGTTTCCACCTAAACATGGGGTTATGGTGTCATCTATGTATATTTGAAAAACCTTTTGCTACACTCTCAGCTTGTTATCCATTCAATGCTGATATCCTCAGGAGGCCTGAGAGTTTCCTGAATTTCTGTAGACATGCATGTGAGTGCATATACACTCACAGACAATACACAGAAATCCTGAACCACCACAGATCACATTTTTACCTCATTGAAGTTTGTAACTAATTGGTCCATCTGTCAGAGAGTATTTAATTTCCTTTTAAATTATTTTTTCCCTTGTTCAGCAGTTTTCCATTTCAGAGCATGTAATAGCAAATGCTGCTATTGACTAGATAAGAGACTATGAATTAGATGTGGTCTGTGGTAAGTAAACTAGTTTCTTTTATCCCAAAGGAAGCTGAAGACATTAATGTTTCTCAACCAGTTGGTAGAGATCATTATTTTAATTCAAATGAAAGAAAAACAAGTGTGCTTTAAAATGAAAATGAATAATTCAGATCTGAGAAGGGATTGCAGCATATCTCTGACTACCATCTCAATGTCTGTCTTTCAGTTAGCAAAGATGTAGTTAATATGGTATCCTAGATTTTTACAATAATAACGCGTATCAGCTCTGTCTGGAGACCGACTTCCTAATTAGTCAGGCCCTAAATAATGCAAGCCATGTTCTCCTTTATTAGCTAATATGTTTCAGAGGTTGGAAAGATAGTTATAAAGACCCATTAAAGATACAGTTTCCTGACATGCTGGCCAGGTTCATAAGCTGCACGATATGAAATGCCATGTAAGAAGGTCATTATCAGAATATCCTCCCCTAGTTTATATTAGTTTTTAATTTTTTTCTTCTTTTTGTAACATATCCAATATAAAGAGTTTGATGGTGCTGCTATAACTCTTGTTCAATAACTAGAAATTCTAATTCCATAAAATTTCTTGATACCACATTAACCCTGCATCAGATAAACAAGTACATTGGGAACTGTGGCTAATACAGCTGAACATGAAAATAATGCACTGTATTTGAATAGAAAAAAGAAGAAAGTGATCACAGAAGCAGTCTAAGTAATAGATTACTTTGTTACGTGAAAATGCGTTTTTTTTTTAATACATCTGTTCCACTAACAAGTATTTGTTGGAGGGAAATCTGTTGTTTTATGTACAGAAAAATGCTATGCATTAAACAATCCTGCTTTATTAATTTAGTGCTTTTCTGTCGCTCAGTACTTTGGAAGATATTTTTTCCCATTTGGTAGATAAATGCAAATCACAATATTCCTATCATGGTTCAAAGACCATAACAGTGATTTCAAAAGCCATATTTAATCCCATTATGAATTTCTCCAGGTAAATTTCCTATTCATGTAATTGTAGGGAGTTAATATAAGTGAAGCTGTATGTGACAGGCCAAATAATGGCCTTCCAAATGTACTCAAACTCTAATCCTCGGAACCTATGTCACCTTATATAACAAAAGGAACTTTGCAGATGTGATTAAATGAAGGAGTTTGAGATGGGGAGATTAACCTAGATTGTCCCAGTGAGCTCAGTGTAATCACAACTGTCCTTATAAGAGGGATACAGGAGGAGTCCAAATCTAGGAGAAGGCACAGTGATGACAAAAGCAAAAGCTGGAGTAATGCAGTTTGAAGGTGGACGAGGGGGCCAAAAGCCAAGAAATACAGGCAGCCCTTAGAGCTGAAAAAAGCAAAGAAGCTGATATTTTTCTCTCAGGGCTTCAAACAAACAAACAAACAAAAAGCAAAATACAAAAACAAAACAAAAAAATAACCCTGACAATACTTTGACATTAGCTCAATCAGTTGAAATAATTTTGGACTTCTGACCTCCAAAACTATAAGAAAATTAATTTTTGTGTTGTTTAACCTACTAAATTTGTGGTAAATTGTTATAGCAGCAATAGGAAATGAATATGACATAGTTTTTAAGTTTGTGACAAGACCTCTGAAACACATGGGCCCTTTGAGGACTGTCATAGTTATACCATGTCTCAGGCAGAGCAAAGGTCTGGAGTCAGGAGTATCTGGTTTAAAATCAGGTGCTATCAATTATTAGGCCTGTAACCTTAGGTAATTTATTAATCTCTTTGAGTCTTATTTACCTACAAAATAGGAAAAAAATACAGCATCTGACTCTTTAATTATAAGGATAAAATGAGAAATTATGTGTATAAGTATTTAGCCTAGCACCTGAATGCAAAATAAGCAGTTAAAAAAATTGCTATTACTATATTTTAGGCACATGTTCAACTCTGTTGATCCCCTTTGATATGAGTGTTAGTGTAGAAAAGTCAGTAAGGATCCAGTTAACAAGAGTTTATTACTTTTATCATTAACGGGTAAAGCAATCAGGGTGGTTAAAAGACTGTGCTGACATCAGGAACCAAGAAGCCACAGGAAGGAACTGAAGGGATGGAGAAAACCAAGGTGAAACATTGATATCAGAATGAGAATTCATATTTGAGTACATTCTTGACACTACGCTGGACTCTACACATGCTTAGTCATCACAGTGGAACCATAGGAAAGATATCATAATGTCTATTTATAAATAAGAAAAATGAGGCAACAGAAAATTTAAGTTGTCCAAGGTCAAAAACTTAGTAAGTGACAGGCTAAAAATCTGAACTACAGTCTGACAACTTTATAGCCCAGGTGCTTGAACACACCAATAACAGAGAAAATCCAGCATTATTGTTAAGCGAGTTAAAGCCATCAATCAGGTCAGGAATCTATTCTAGACTGGTGGGTTACGATGCTCAGTGGAATCTAATCTTGGGACACTGGGCTGTGACCTCAAAGAACACAGGAATTATGTCTTTTATATTTGTATGTGCAAGAAATAGCTCCATGATTGTTAGGTGCTTAATTAAGCATGGTCAGAGAATTATTTTAGTGGAAGGATGAAGACAGAATTTATGATACAGACTTTCATTATTAGAATATATTTTCTAGTAAATCCCTATATAATGCGAAATATTTCTCACTAGATTATCTTTTTGGTTAATCAAAATATTTATTGGGAATATTCAAGAAAATGTTTGATTATATTCTGGGCTAGAATAATAAATATTTTAAGTATGACACATCCAAGTGGAAAAATAAATTTAGCTCACCTAGTGATTATGGACTTTACCTGTCATGGGTGTTTTAAAGAGGATGAATTCTACAGTTGAATGCAGGGTCTCTAAAATAAAGTATGCTTTCAACTTTCCACTAGGACAATTCTCTGTTCTCTATTTGTGGACTATTGCCTACTCTTCCCGGAGCTTCACTCTGTGGTGATCCAGGATATATATATATATTCCTCTGCCTTGTAGGTTATGTCCAAAAAAATTGACCATATTTGAATTATAGAATTAAGGGACTGTATTTTTGTCATCCAAATATTTTATCATTTTATGAAAAAAAGACAAAACAATGCTGCAAACTTTCTATCTAGTTAAACTTGCCTATTTGATATCCAAGTGGATATCATGAATCTAACATCTGCTAGAGATCTGTACGATTTTCGTAATATATGCTTTATTATTTCCACTGCATTTGATTTAACAGGCAGTAATTTCCATGATGCTTTTCTGTATGTTTTTAAAAATCAGAGCATCTACCCTCAAGCTCTGAGGTGAACAAATGAAGCCATAAAAGTGTTTATATTTCTTTCTAGTATAATAAGGCCATCTTTCCCCAGTCTTCCAGAAAATAAACTTTAGGGTCAACCTTGTGATTTGTTTCTATCCTTAATTATCTTACTTAGTGTCACTAGTCCTAGAATGACAATGATAGTCA
Source organism: Aethalodelphis obliquidens (assembly GCF_003676395.1). NCBI lineage: Eukaryota > Metazoa > Chordata > Mammalia > Artiodactyla > Delphinidae > Aethalodelphis > Aethalodelphis obliquidens. The sequence continues at coordinate 7,789,642 of NW_020838008.1, forward strand.
AGGGTACTATTTATCAGGCTCTTAGTATATGTCAGAAACTCTTCTAAGTGGTATACGTGTATTAGAACAACTGATGTTCACAACAGCCTAATAATGTAGGTACTATTATTATCTTTGTTTCATTGATAAGGAAACTGAGGAGTTGGGAAGTTAAATAGCTTATCCATGACCTTACCATGTTCCCATACACTCATCGTGAAGAATCAGTAACACCTAACTAGTGCCTACTGCATCAGTTCTTACCATTGGCCTATCTTTGAGGTTCTGTGTCATCTCCTTCATTGTACACCATCCCCTCTGGCTCCTCAATGTCTTAGTCCTCTTTTTTCTCTTCCTCCCAATACAATTAAATGTTTATAATCCCTTACCCAGAAAATTGGTGTCAGATGTATAAAAGAATTAGAAAATTTTAGATCTAAGAAAGATACTAATGGAGGCATAGCGGTATATTATATAACAACCCCCATTGGATCTGAGGCAACATCTTTAAACAAAAACAACAAAACATTAATATTTCTGCAGCAAAATATATAAAGATTTACACCAAGTGGAATACATAAAGACTGTTAAAATCCTTCCATCAGTTTAGGTCCTATTTTACCAATAAATGAGTTATAAAAACTTTCTGTTTTCAGAACTATTTAGATTTCAAAATTGAAGATTAGAAATTATGGAATTGTACCATGTCATCATCTCAATATCACCTTGTTATGTAAAATCTAACCCCATTCCCGTACTCACATACATAAATCTTATTCTTGCTTTAAGACACAGCTGAATCCTACAAAGGCACATACCCCAATGAATCTCTTTCTTCTACACTTAAAAGCTAACCCATAGGACTTCCCTGGTACGCAGTGGTTAAGAATCCGCCTGCCGATGCAGGGGACACGGGTTCGAGCCCTTGTCCGGGAAGATCCCACATGCCATCGAGCGACTAAGCCTGTGCACCACAACTACTGAGCCTGTGCTCTAGAGCCCACGTGCCACAACTACTGAAGCCTGCACACCTAGAGCCCATGCTCCGCAACAAGAGAAGCCACCGCGATGAGAAGCCCACGCACAACGAAGAGCAGCCCCCGCTCGCCACAACTAGAGAAAGCCCACGCACAGCAACAGACCCAACACAGCCAGAATTAATTAATTAATTAATTAAAAAAAAAAACTGACCCATATACTTTAACATTAGATGATTCTGTATTACCCACATACTCATTTCTTTCAACTTGACCCTAAGCATATAGTGATTATTATATCACTCTACAATGAGCTGGACTCATGCTAGAGTTTAAATTGTTGCCTAAACATTTTTGTAAGTACTCCAGGAAATTACTGCATTGACTGTGTTTAACAAGGCAAATCAAGTTTATATGGAATATTGATAAAGCTATGAAAATTCCTTAAATGTTTAGTTATATTTTCTTTGTTCATAAAATGTTAGAAAAACTTTTCTCATTTTCTTTATAATATGTAGAGATGTTAAATTAATTATGGCAGAATATTTTAGGATGGGCTGCTCATGCCCAAAGATCCTGGGCATTGAAAGTGAAAAGGTCATAGGTTGACAATTGATAAGTAAACTAACTTAGAAATTCTGAGCCTAGATTTCCTCATCTGTAAAAAAGATATTAATAATTCCTATATTCAAGGTTTTTTTTTTTTTTTTAGAAGACACTTAAACGCTCAGTCCTACACCCCTTCAGCTTGCCAAAGAAAAAAGAGTCCTTTCTACCTGCAAACACTGCTTTGTAACTTTGCTGACATTGCTTATTGGTCTTTATAACAATTAATTCATTTCTCTTTCATCTTCTTCTTGAATTCCTCTTCCTGATTGAATGTGCACTTATTCCTAGAGAGATAAGAAACTTTCGGACAGTGATCAGAGAGGCCCAATACTTGCAACAGGAGGAGTGGAAAGTGACCTGCTACCAGTGCAATTTGAAGAACAGTAGGAAACCTTAATTTGTGAACATTTTGGCAAACTCCTAATGAAAGCAAAAAACTTTTAGCATTTAAATTTGTAGATATAATGAACTAACCCATGCGCTGAACTATTGTGTTGGTTTCTACCAATTTATTTCTAATTTATAGGCATTCTAAAATTATATCCAGGGCTGCTTCTTTATACTGTCTAGCATGAAAAATATTGTTAAAATTAAATGAGCAGCATTTTTCTCAGTTCTGTTCAAACCACAGATGCTATTTTTGATTTTATTTCTAACAGTGAGATTGAAATTCCATTTTAATATGCAGAACTGCAGCCCAGGGAGCCATAAAATACAGACTGTTTTCATTAGATGATAGCCCTGCACCTCTAGTTAACAGGAAAGCTGATTCATCAAACAGCGACCATCAAGACAGCATTAACTAAGACCTGGAATGAAAAGTCGAGATTGGGGTGAAAATTGCCTGTTTTGAATCACGTAATTGTAACTTTGGAGAAGTTCCTAGTCTGTGGCATAAAACTGTTTCCAGGGATGCAGGAGTGTTTGCTGCAGATGGTCTAGAGATTGAACACTTTCTACATTTCAAAGGGACCTTACATTTTATTTCAGTTGCCACTAATTTAAAGGAATGAACATTCACCCTTACTCTGTCTTCTTCCTCCCAACCCCAGGAAAGAGAAATGATCAGAACTAATTCTGCCTTTGAATTTGTCTCTAGAATATTTGCATACACAAAATAAAGCACTGGAATCTGGGCCCATTTTATGCCAGTGCAATTCAAAGGTAAAGGATTCTAGCTGACAGTCAAAATGTCCCCATGGACTCCAGGCAATGAACTGACATGTCTTCTGGTCATATAATTGATTAGAGAAAAAAAAGAATAGCTTCCCTTCTCCTAATGAATCATAATTGTACTCTACCCTAAGAGAAAAGCAAATAACAACAGTAATAAAAATAATAACAAAAAGCTCAGTCTTTGTGATAAGTGTAGTTATTACAGTTTATCATAAGAGGTTAAGATAGAAGAAACTTTAAAGAGCATTTCATTTAAACTGTGTTCCATGGAGTTGCTTTGAAGGCTGCTTTAAGTGAAAGGTCTTGCGAGAAGAGTAGGTGGACATACTTCTTTGGAGGCCCCCAGGCCCCCAGATCTCCCTCTTCAGCTTTAATCCGAACACCTTCGCTTTACCTGTTTAATCTAATGCGTTATATTGAAAGATTTCTTTGGAAAATTGATTCCACTGTTTAAAAATGTTTGAAAACTACATCAAACTAGTCAGGTTATAAAGAACCTAAAACTTTGCCAAAAGTGGCAAAGCCAAGACTAGAACCAGGTTGCTCCTAATACAGTATTCTTTTTTCCTTTTTTTTTTAAGCTATGTTATGGAATTGGGTTACTACAATGGGGTCAGTCTTTGATTCCCATGATGTGTATCCCTTCTATACATTAATCGGTTAATGTTTAACTTTTAAGTAAAAGTCAACACCTAATATCCATGACATATTCCTTGCATATAATGCCCTATTTAAAATCCTCTGCTCTCTTATGGGAAAAGCAACATTAATGGAGAAAAAAAGGGACTACATTTTTTACAGTAGGTAGAACTCCAAAATGACTTCCCATGCAAATGACTGAATGGTGAAAAATCAAATGTGAGAACTTAGGATAATAGAAAAGAAAATGAAAAGACAATAATAATGTTCATCTATTGATTGTTTAAATTTGGTAATATTTACCAAAGTATTATCCAAAATCAAGTTATTAGACCGAATAATGAATTTGGCACAGAAAAAATATGTTTGTGCATATGTGACACCTGTACAATTTGAACAATCAATGACTGGATCAAGGAGAAAGAATTAGTAGAATTTACTAGGAAAACTCTATGGACTACATTCAATATGAGATTTTTAGGTACGTTGATTAATGCAGGAGTAGGAAAAATATTCAGGGACAGTATTGGAAGAGGAATAGAAAGTGTTGGGCTTCCCTGGTGGCGCAGTGGTTGAGAGTCCGCCTGCTGATGCAGGGGACATGGGTTTGTGCCCCGATCTGGGAGGATCCCACATGCCGCGGAGCGGCTAGGCCCGTTAGCCATGGCCGCTGAGCCTCGCGTCCGGAGCCTGTGCTCCGCAACGGGAGAGGTCACAACAGTGAGAGGCCCGCGTACCGCAAAAAAAAAAAAAAAAAAAAAAAAAAAAAAGAAAGTGTTGACCTGAAATAAATAGACTGCCAGATATTTTTCCAGCAAAGATGGGTTTATTTGGGATCAGCAGAGAACTACAGTTTGGGGGCTGCAATCATGGCGAGCCGCAAGCAAGTCTCCACATGTGAAGGAAAGAAGAATGCTTTCATAGACAAGAAAAGGAAGTTGGGAGGGCTACAGTAAACAAAGAGTTCATGGCTTTTCATTGGCTTGTTCTTGCCAGGAAAGAAGAGGTGTCTCTCTTCTTCCTTTTGGGCTCTGCTGTCGTCGTAGGCTGTGACAACTCCCTCTTCTGCTCTCCCAACTCTATTTAATTGAGGCTTCTGTTTATTATTTTTTTACAAAAGAGAATAAGTGCAAGTGCAAAGGAGTGGAATAGAATATGTATTGAATACTTCCTATATATGGGGAACTTTCTTGGTATTGAGGATAGAGTCATGGACAAAATGGAGAGTGTAGTGCAAGGTTCCAACATAAATAGATGAATAAGTAATCTTACAAAGCAGAACTGCAGATAGTGATGAATGCCACGAACACAGTAAATTTCAATGAAAATTATCCATCGTTTTACAATAGCAACATGGGGCCTTATACCATTTTGGTTGTTATTGTTGCTACTGTTGTTACAACATTGAGTAGTGAAAAGAATGTTTTAAAGAGAAGACTGAGGCCTTCCTGCTTAAGGTTTGGGCTTCCAGTACTTTCAAGTGAGATTTGAAAAAGGCCTTTGTTTGGAAAGAGTGGGCCTATTGAGATGACAGAGTTGAATTGTTCAGGAAGAGATGGGGTTGGAGGTAGGTGCTCCATGTGAAAGAAGAATGTAATTGGACATCAGAGGGTGTGATGGAATTCTGAAAAAGTCTACAGTTTTCTGTAAAAACTGAGCTGTGGTAGAGTTCTGTATTCTGCTCACACTTAGTGCCCAAGGATCCTAGGACTTCTACCATGGAATGGCTGTGTAGATGTCTCTGGAAGTGTACTTCTTGTTCCTCAGCTTTAGAAACTCAGGGAGAATCTCTGAAGTCAGGATTATGATGAGCTGAGACTATCCTGTGAGGACATCTCTTTGTCTTGCCCACAATGGTAGTTCTATGATTACTGGTGGAAACCATTGCCAGATAGTGGTTTCACGTATCAGAAATAATAAGGCAAACCAGTGGATTACAGACAAGGTCGCTTTTTATATGTCCAATCCAAAGAAGCCCCTGAGTTCTTCTGTTATATAAAAGATGGTGGTCAATCTGAAAGTTGATAGATATTAGAATTTTTGTCTATCTGGACAGTAAGCTTTTTGATACAAACATTGGAATGTTGCATTTATTGTACACTGAGTCATAGAATAGTTCATTATTGTTTACACATGCATGACTTCTCTTGTTCCATCTCTCCTTCTCAACGAAGTTGAACTTGCTTTGGATTGTGATTGGTTTCCAAGGGACTTGTAATGCAGGCAGATGTGTTTTTAAAGTAGTTCAGGATTATAGTGTGCCACTGAGGGTATCATCATAGGGGAATATCAACCCATTAAAAATTGTTTCTGTCATGGAGCAGTTTCATCCATGGGGTAGAGGACATAGGATCTAGCTCCCTGGAAACAATCAGGAACCTGATAAGGAGTCAGTGCCCTAGAGAGGTGGGTGGAGCCTCAGCATTGTGCTCTCGTTCCAGTTGGCAATTGAGTAGCTAGATAGGGAACCTGAGACCAAGGATGCACAGGATTTTGTGCGGGCACATTAGGTGCCAGAAAGACTCATACCGTACTCTACCCACAACGGGTGGGACTAAAGCCCAGAGTCTGGTCTTAGTTAAACCCTGCAATAGGAAAAATAAAACAAAACAACAACAAAACAAACAAAAAACCAGAGAGAGTCTAGGTGGAAGTTGCTACAAAAGAAAAAAACTAAAAAAAAAAAAAAAAAAAGGTAGTTTAGTGTATTAACTGTGAAAAGTTGCTAATGCAAACAACATGACAAAAACTCAATTCTGTACTGAAATACTGGTTTCAAAGTGCATTAGAATAACTTAGGTCTGGACCATTATGCTCTGGGTTCATAACACCTGGCATTTCTTGAGTTTGCAGTTACATGCATTTAATCAGTTCTATACTTACCAAAATGGTCAAGTGTACTTTTGTAAATCTGCTCACTCATTTTGACACTCCCTGGGCAGTAAATTTCCTTTTGCTTCATCTCTTTTCATTATTTGTTCTTAGTTTTTCAATGTATCCTCATATTTTTATGACGCTTTATTTTGTAACTGGAGCACCTGATGAATAAATTTTAAGAATTTGCAATTTTAAAATAACTTTTATCAGGAGGTTAAAAGTTACTTGAAATCAGACTGGTGGTATCTCACTCCACACACGCACAGCTTAGTATTCAGGCAAAGACTATGGAACATGTGTGTAGATCTTTGGAGCTTTTTGTCTGTGTAGTTCCCTCTCATCTAGTACTATGCACATCAAATTCTAGCTGTCTCTGATTCCCTGACTTCTTATATCTGTCTCTTTTGCGTAGTGAAACTGCTTTGGTTTGGTTTGGTTCTCTCTTCTATGTGTTAAGATCTGGAAGATGCCTCCAGACAGAAAGCCAGCATGATCATAGCAATCATCTCCTTTGTTTTTCTCCCCTTATGAATCACAATCCAGTATGGTGTTTTGTCCAATATAAGAATATATTTTTCATATATTTAATCCAGTTTCCTAAGGTGCTTTTTTGGGGTTTCTTTTTTTGGGTTTTTTTAAATGGCAGAAGTACTAGTCTGGTACCAATTACCCCATCAGTGGCCAAAAGTACAAGTCTTTGGTTCATTTGTAACTTGCATTCTTGTTTATAGTTTTAGGCACCAGAAGAAGCCAAACTTTTAAAACTGGATGTAACATGCCTTACTTGTTTACAGTCCTTGAAGGTCAGGATTTATAAAGCTTTTTGTTATGATTTTTACATCAGTATACCCAACACATTAATTCTATCTATCTAATTTCACATTTAATACTACTACTTTATATTTTATTGAAACTGTAGTTTAGTTTCCATAAAGAAGAAAGAACAAATTCTCTGTTCAAATAATAACAAAATATGCATTCAGTTTCATTTAAAATTATTAAAATATAACCCATTTTGGCATTAGAAACTACTGGACTTGGTAAACATATGATTGATATTGATCATATATATAGGGCTCCTTATTTTGAGGCATCATTATCTTTTTAATTGGAGTAAAATTGTGCTTTACAACGTTGTGTTAGTTTCTGCTGTACAATGAAGCGAATCAGCTATATGTATACGTATATCCCCTCCCTCTTGGACCTCCTACCCACGCCACCATCCCACCTATCTAGGTCATCAGAGAGCACCGAGCTGAGCTCCCTGTGCTATACAACAGGTTCCCACTAGCTATCTATTTTACACATGGTAGGGTATTTATGTCAAACCTAATATCCCAATTCATCTAACCCCCGCCTTCCCCCACTGTATCCACATGTCCGTTCTCTACATCTACATCTCTATTCCTGCCTTACAAATAGTTTCATCAGTGTTAATATACGATACTTGTTTTTCTCTTTCTGGCTTACTTCACTCTGTATGACAGACTCTAGGTCCAACCACATCTCTACAAATGACCCAGTTTCGTTCCTTTTTATGGCTGAGTAATATTCCATTCTATATATGTACCACATCTTCTTTATCCATTAATCTATTGTTGGACATTTAGGTTGTTTCCATGTCCTGGCTATTGTAAATAGTGCTACAATAAACATTGGGGTACATGTGCCCTTTTGAATTATGGTTTTCTCAGGGTATATGTCCAGTAGTGGGATTGCTGGGTCATATGGTAGTTCTATTTTTAGTTTGTTAAGGAACCTCCATACTGTTCTCCACAGTGGCTGTATCAATTTACATTCCCACCAACAGTACAAAAGTGTTCCCTCTTCACCACACCGTCTCCAGCATTTATTGTTTATAGATTTTTTTAAATAAACCTTTCTTTGAGTATAATTTCTTCACAATACTGTGGTACCTTCTGTTGCACAACAAACACAGTGTTCATTGCAGCACTATTTACAATAGCCAGGACATGGAACCAACCTAAATGTCCACTGAAAGATGAATGGATAAAGAATATGTGGCACATATATAAAATGGAATATTACTCAGCCATAAAAGGAAACAAAATTGAGTTATTTGTAGTGGGGTGGATGGACCTACAGTTTGTCATACAGAGTGAAGTAAGTCAGAAAGAGAAAACAAAATACCGTATGCTAACGCATATATATGGAACATAGATTTTCTGATGATGGCCATTCTGACCAGTGTGAAGTGATACCTCATTGTAGTTTTGATATGCATTTCTCAAATAATTAGTGATATTGAGCATCTTTGCACATGCCTCTTGGCCATCTGTATGTCTTCTTTGGTGAAATGTCTATTTAGGTCTTCCTAACTGGGTGTTTTGCTTTTTTGATATTGAGCTCCATGAGCTGCTTGTGTATTCTGGAGATTAATTCTTTGTCCGTTGCTTCATTTGCAAATATTTTCTCCCATTCTGAGGGTTGTATTTTTGTCTTGTTTATGGTTTCCTTTGCTGTGCAAAAGCTTTTAAGTTTCATTAGGTCCCATTTGTTTATTTTTGTTTTAATTTTCATTACTCTAGGAGGTGGGTCAAAAAAGATCTTGCTGTGGTTTGTGTCAAAGAGTGTTTTTCCTGTCTTTTCCTCTCAGAGTTTTATAGTGTCTGTTCTTACATTTAGGTCTTTAATCCATTTGGAGTTTATTTTTGTGTATGTTGTTAAGGAGTGTTCTAATTTCATTCTTTTACATTTAGCTGTCCAGATTTCCCATCACCACTTATTGAAGAGGCTGTCTTTTTTCCATTTTATGTTCTTGCCTCCTTTGTCATAAATTAGGTGACCGTATGTGTGTGGGCTTTCTGTCCTGTACCATTGATCTATATTTCTGTTTTTGTGCCAGTACCATACTCTCTTGATTACTGTAGCTTTGTAGTATAGTTTGAAGTCTGGGAGCCTGATTTCTCCAACACTGCTTTCTTTTCTCAAGATTGCTTTGGCTATTCAGGTCTTTTGTGTTTCCAGATAAGTTGTAAAATTTTTTGTTCTAATTATGTAAAGAATGCCATTGGTAGTTTGATAGGAATTGCATTGAATCTGTAGATTGCTTTGGGTAGTATTGTCATTTTCACAATATTGATTCTTCCAATCCAAGAACATGGTATATCTCTTCATCTGTTTGTGTCATCTTTGAATTCTTTCATCAGTGTTTTATAGTTTTCCTGTAATTGATTTCCAGTCCCATAGTGTTGGGGTCAGAAAACATGCTTGATATGATTTCAGTTTTCTTAAATTTACTGAGGCTTGATTTGTGATGCAAGAGGTGATCTCTCCTGGAGAATGTTCTGTGTGCACTTGAGAGGAAAGTGTATTCTGCCACTTTCAGGTGGACAGTCTTATAAATATCAATTAAATCTATCTGGCCTGTTGTGTCATTTAAAGTTTGTTTTTCCTTATTTATTTTCTGTTTGGATGATCTGTCCATTGGTGTAAGTGGGGTGTTAAAGTCCCCTACTATTATTGTGTTACTGTCGATTTCCTCTTTTATGGTTGTTAGCGTTTGCCTTATGTACTGAGGTTCTCCTACATTGGATGTATAAATATTTATATTTTTTATGTGTTCTTCTTGGATTGATCCCTTCATCATTATGTGGTGTCCTTCCCTATCTCTTATAACAGTCTTTATTTTAAAGTCTGTTTTATCTGCTACAAGTATTGCTACTCCAGCTTTCTTTTGATTTCCATTTGCATGGAATATCTTTTTCCATCCCTTCACTTTCAGTCTGTATGTATCCCTAGGTCTGAAGTGGGTCTCTTGTAGACAGCTTATATATGGGTTTCATTTTTATATCCATTCAGCCCATCCCTGTCTTTTGTTTGGAGCATCTAATCCATTTACATTCAAGGTTATTATCAATATGTATGTTCCTATTACCATTTTCTTAATTTTGGGGGGTTTGTTTTTGTGGGTCTTTTTCTTCTCTTGTGTTTCTCGCCTAGAGAAGTTCCTTTAGCATTTGTTGTAAAGCTGGTTTGGTGGTGCTGAGTTCTCTTAGCTTTTGCTTGTCTGAAAAGCTTTTGATTTCTCCATCAAATCTGAATGAGATCCTTGCTGAGTAGAGTAATCTTGGTTGTAGGTTCTTCCCTTTCATCAATTTAAGTATATCCTGCCACTCCTTTCTGGCCTGCAGAGTTTCTGCTGGAAAGATCAGCTGATAACCTTATGGGGATTCCTTTGTATATTATTTTTGCTTTTCCCTTGCTGCTTTTAATATTTTTTCTTTGAATTTAATTTTTGTTAGTTTGAGTAATATGTGTTTTGGTGTGTTTCTCCTAGGGTTTATCCTGCATGGGACTATCTGTGCTTCTTGGACTTGGGTGACTATTTCCTTTCCCACGCTAGGGAAGTTTTCCATTATGATGTCTTCAAATATTTTCTCAGACCCTTTTTCTCTTCTTCTGGGACCCCTATAATTCGAATGTTGGTGCGTTTAGTGTTGTCCCAGAGGTCTCTGAGATTGTCTTCAATTCTTTTCATTCTTTTTTCTTTATTCTGCTCCTCAGCAATTATTTCCACCTTTTGTCTTCCAGCTCACTTATTCGTTCTTCTGCCTCAGTTATTGTTATTGATTCCTTCTAGTGTATTTTGCATTTCAGTTATCATGTTGTTCATCTCTGTTTGTTTGTTCTTTAGTTCTCCTAGATGTTTGTTAAACATTTCTTGTATTTTCTCAATCCGTGCCTCCATCTGTGTCTGAGATTCTGGGTCATTTTTACTATCACTACTCTGAATTCTTTTTCAGGTAGGTTGCCTATTTCCTCTTCATTTATTTGGTTGTAGGTTTTTACCTTGCTCCTTCATCTGTGATATATCTTCTTGTTGTCTCTTTTTTTTTTTTTTTTTTTTTTTTTTTGATGGGTGGGATTGTGTTCCTGTGTTATTGATTGTTTGGCCTGAGGCTTCCAGCACTGCAGTTTGTAGGCTGTTAGGTAGAGCTGGGTCTTGGTGCCAAGATGAGGACCTCTGGGAGACCTAACTCTGATGAATACTCCCTGGGGTCTGAGGTTCTCTGTTAGTCTGGTGGTTCGGACTCAGAGTTCACACCACGGTAGCTCTGACCCAACGCCCGGTTTGTGAACCAAGATTGTGCAAGTCGCATGGGGCAGCAAAAACAAAAACAAGAAAAGAAAAAGAAAAAAAGGAGCAGAACAGTAACAGAGTAAAAGAGTAAAAAATAAAACAAGATTAGAAAACTAACAGGTATGTTAGAGAGAATTAAAAAAATACAAATAGAGATGAAACAAGAAGTGGAAGGTAAAATAGAGCCACAATAGTAAAAAAGAGGGGGCAAAGAAAAAGCCAGAAGAGGCCTTGGCTGGTGGGGCGGTACTTAGGCAGGGCTGCGGTTTAGGCAGGGAGCGGGGCCTATGCTTAGGACCCACAGGGCTGGAAAAGGCCCTGGTGGGTAGAGGTTGGGGCTTAGGCTCAACACAGCAGGAGGGGTTCAGGAGTGTCTTTGGCCTTTGAGGTTGGAGGATCAGGTCCAGAACTCCAGCAGGCTCACTGGGCCCGAGTGGGCGGGGGAAATGCTAGGCCCATTTACCCCAATCCTCTGATCCCGGAGGGCCCCTCCCTGTTGGCCTCTCTTCTTCTCCACCCCGCCACTCCTTCCGATGCCCAAGGAGCCACATGGCCAGTGGGGGCCCGGAAGGTAGGGGACCAGACCCAGAAGCCCAACAGGATTCCCAGGGCTGAGTGGGTGGCAGAAATGCCTGTTGCACCTCCCCTGATCCTCCAGTCCAGGAGGGCCCCTCCCTGCCCGCCACCTCTCCTCTTCTCCCCCTGCCTCCCTCCTACTCCCCTAGGCCCAACGTGTCCCAGAGGGCCTTGGAGGGCAGAGGGCCTGGCCCAGGAGCCCCATAGGCTTCCTGGCCTGATTGGGCAGGGGAAAGCTAGGCATATTTCCCCTGATCTCCTAGCCCCCAAGGGTCCAGGTCTGGGAACCCCTTCCCCCCCCGAGCCACCACCTCAGGGGAGCCAGTCCTGTAGGCCTCCACTTCTCCTCCCCCCTTACTCCCTCCATGTCCTACTCAGTCGCTCAGGGGATCCTCCCATCTCCTTGGGCATTGAGGTCCCCCACCAGCATCCAGGAGGTGCCCTAGTTGTGGGGAGACACAAACTCCGCATCTTCCCACACTGCCATCTTGACTCTGCCCCATTAGGCATCATTTTCTTTCTATCAGGACAAAAGCAGTGCATTCTTGCCCCAAATTTCCGTTTTGTATCAAATGTATATTATGCTCTTATACAAACAAATGTGCCTTAATTTATTCCATATATTCTCATGTATTCCACAGAAACAAAAAGGTATTTATTTTTACAAGTGTGTAGTGATCACACATCACCTATTTATTTATTTGTTTGTTTGTTTGTTTATGGCTGCATTGTGTCTTCATTGCTGTGCACAGGCTTTCTCTAGGTGTGGTGAGTGCGGGCTACTCTTTTTTGCGGTGTGCGGGCTTCTCATTGAGGTGGCTTCTCTTGTTGCAGAGCACAGGCTCTAGGCATGTAGGCTTCAGTAGCTGTGGCACGTGGGCTCAGTAGTTGTGGCTTGTGGGCTCTAGAGTACAGGCTCAGTAGTTGTGGCACACAGGCTTAGCTGCTCTGCACCATGTGGGATCTTCCCAGACCAGGGCTCGAACCCATTTCCCCTGTACTGGCAGGCAGATTCTTAACCACTATGCCACCAGGGAAGTCCACAAAAAGCTATTTTAACTACGGCCATATTTTCAATTATTTTGTTTAGGAGTTGTAGACTAACAAGGTCCATCTTCAGCATTTCCCTGAAGCCACTTATAAGTGATTATTGCTTAATTGTTCCCATAGGATAAACCAATTTAGGAGAGTATCAGCTAAGCAATATCATTTCAAGAGCCTTTGAAGTAAAGAAGCAAGGGCCTCTGTCCTCTATTTCTTGGGGAAATTGCTTAAAAAGTGGAATAATTATTTTTTATTGCAATTTCAAAGCAGTATAATCACTGCAGCCAGACAAACCTTAGTTCAGTCCTCCATAGTAGACATGTGAGTTTGGGCAAATTATTTCACTTTTATAAGTCTCACTTTTCCCTTGCATAAAATAAAAATAATTATATACCTAGTTCACAGTATTGTTGTGAAGACCAAGGATAAACTCCTTTGCATATAGTTATGTCATAATAAATAGAATTATTAATCTGTCTTCAAAAGAGAAGTTTATTAATTTAATGAAAGATCAAATGATGCTGAGGAAAACGCATTTGGGTTGTGCTCTGTGGAAAAATAAGCCAAAACTATCAGAGGTTCAGTGTGATATTTTCTGGTCTTATGTACTCTGATGAGCATGGATTAAGGCTGGGCTTCCCTGGTGGTGCAGTGGTTGAGAGTCTGCCTGCCGATGCAGGGGACACGGGTTCGTGCCCCGGTTCGGGAAGATCCCACATGCCGCGGAGCAGCTGGGCCCGTGAGCCATGGCCGCTGAGCTTGCGCGTCTGGAGCCTGTGTGTCCGGAGCCTGTGCTCCACAACGGGAGAGGCCACAACAGTGAGAGGCTGGCGTACCGCAAAAAAAAAAAAAAAAAAAAAGAGTTCAGGCTGAGAAAGAAAGCAAGGCCTTTCTAAGAGACCTTCCCTTAGTCTAATAAGTGAGATTATTTCAGCAGAGAGCTTATTTCCCAAAAGCTTTTATTCACCTTCTACCTCCATAACTAAAACATCCTTTCTGAATTTGCTTTGTCTACCTTTATGTGTGGCTGAATTAAAAATGAGGAGAGAATTAATATGTATTAAAAATTGCCAGCTGAGAAATACGTTCTATACATTGTCATTAAACTGTCATAACAGTTCTGTGAAAGATGAATTAATGATCACATTCTACCAGTGTGGGGCTGGAGTTTAGAAAAATTGTGCCATTTTCAAGGTCATACAGATAATACATGACAGGCCAAAAATTCAAATTCAAGTACACCCACTCAAGGAATCACTTCCATTTTATGTCTTCAAAATTCAACTGATTTTCTGCTCCTATTCCTACACCAGGTTCTACTCAAGATTGAATATCTTGGACCTACCCCAGGCCCGATACATAATGGACAATATATGCTTGCAGAATGGATGAATGAACATTCATCAAACCCTCAGAATCTTTGCAACAAAATGTGTAAACTCTTAACTTGTTTTGCTGGGCAAATAGGAGAGTAAGAGAATAAAAGGCAGTCTTGCAGAAAGGGGAAAAACCATAACTTCATTTGCAAATTCACAGTTCCTCAGATATTGTAGGGAATATACAATGTAGTTCTCAACAACCATTGTTGGCTGAGTAAATGTACTGTCTTTCCTTTAATACGAGTATTTAGAATTCAGAGATATTTTTACTAATACTCTTCTTTGAAAGAAAATTCTAGGAAATGGTCTTTCTTAAAACTTATGTTAAGGAATTACTGGCCTCCCAGCAACCTAAGCAGAACAATACTGGAAGTGGAACTGGCACTCTGACAAAAAGGAGAGCAACTGGAAAGAAACTTTACTCATCAAGAGAGAGGAGATTGGTTCAAGATGGCAGAGTAGAAGGACGTGTGCTCACTCCCTCTTGTGAGATCACCGGAATCACAACTAACTGCTGAACAATCTTCGACAAGAAGACACTGGAACTCACCAAAAAAGAAGATACCCCACATCCAAAGACAAAGGAGAAGCTACAATGAGATGGTAGGAGAGGCACAATCACAATAAAATCAAATCGCATAACTGGTGGGTGGGTGACTCACAAACTGGAGAACACTTATACCACAGAAGTCCACCCACTGGAGTAAGGGTTCTGAGCCCCATGTCAGGTTTCCCAACCTGGTGATCCAGCAACGGGAGGAGGAATTCCCACAGAATCTGACTTGGAAGACTAGTGGGATTTGATTGCAGGACTTCAACAGGACTGGGGGAAACAGAGACTCAACACTGGAGGGCACACACAAAGTAGTGTGTGCATCGGGTCCCAGGGGAAGGAGCAGTGACCCCATAAGAGACTGAATCAGACCTACCTGCTAGTGTTGGAGGGTCTCCTGCAGGGGGGTGGGGATGGCTATGGCTCACCATGGGGACAAGGACACTGGAAGACAGAAGTTCTCGGAAGTATTCCTTGGCGTGAGCCTTCCCAGAGTCCACCACTAGCCCCACCAAAGAGCCGGGTAGGCTCCAATGCTGGGTTGCCTCAGCCAAACAACCAAAGGGAGGGAACCCAGCCCCACCCATCAACAGAGAAGCAGATTAAATTTTTACTGAGCTCTGCCTACCAGAGCAACAGTCAGCTCTACCCATCACCAGTCCCTCCCATCAGGAAACTTGCACAAGCCTCTTAAATAGCCTCATCCACCAGAGGGCAGACAGCAGAAGCAAGAAGAACTACAGTCTGCAGCCTGTGGAACGAAAACCACATTCACAGAAAGATAGACAAAATGAAAAGGCAGAGGACTGTGTACCAGATGATGGAACAAGATAAAACCCTAGAAAAACAACTAAATGAAGTGGAGATAGGCAACCATCCAGGAAAAGAAATTCAGAGTAATGAGAGTGAAGATGATCCAGGACCTTGGAAAAAGAATGGAGGCAAAGATCGAGAAGATGCAAGAAATGTTTAACAAAGACCTAGAAGAATTAAAGAACAAACAAACAGAGATGAACAATACAATAACTGAAATGAAAACTACACTAGAAGGAATCAATAGCAGAATAACTGAGGCAGAAGAACAGATAGGTTAACTGCAAGACAGAATGGTGGAATGCACTGCTGTGGAACAGAATAAAGAAAAAAGAACGAAAAGAAATGAAGACAGCCTAAGAGACTGCTGGGACAACATTAAACGTAACAACATCCTCCTTATAGGGGTCCCAGAAGGAGAAGAGAGAGAGAAAGGACCTGAGAAAATATTTGAAGAGATTATAGTCAAAAAGTTCCCTGACATGGGAAAGGAAATAGCCACCCAAGTCCAGGAAGCACAGAGAGTCCCAGGCAGGATAAACCCAAGGAGAAACACGCCAAGACACATAGTAGTCAAATTGGCAAAAATTAAAGACAAAGAAAAATCATTAAAAGCAGCAAGGGGAAAATGACAAATAACATACAAAGGAACTCCCATAAGGTTAACAGCTGATTTCTTAGCAGAAATTCTACAAGCCAGAAGGGAGTCACATGATATATTTAAAGTGATGAAAGGGAAGAACCTACAACCAAGATTACTGTACCCAGCAAGGTTCTCATTCAGATTCGACGGAGAAATCAGAAGCTTTACAGGCAAGCAAAAGCAAAGAGAAGTCAGCACCACCAGACCAGCTCTACAACAAATGCTAAAGGAACTTCCGTAATTGGGAAACACAAGAGAAGAAAAGGAACTACAAAAACAAACCCAAAATAATTAAGAAAACAGTAATAGGAACATACATATCGATAATCACCTTAAATGTGACTGGATTAAATATTCCAACCAAAGGACACAGGCTCACTGAATGAATACATAAACAAGATCTGTGTATATGCTGTCTACAAGAGACCCACTTCAGACCTAGGGACACATACAGACTGAAAGTGAAGGGATGGAAAAAGATATTCCGTGCAAATAGAAATCAAAAGAAAGCTGGAATAGCAATACTCGTATCAGATAAAATAGACTTTAAAATAAAGAATGTTAAAAGAGACAAGGAAGGACAGTACATAATAATCAAGGGATCAGTCCAAGAAGAAGATATAACAATTATAAATATATATGCACCCAACGTAGGAGCACCCAAATACATAAGGTAAATGCTAAGAGCTATAAAGAAAATCAACAGTAACACAATAATAGTGGAGGACTTTAACACCTAACTTACACCAATGGACAGATCATCCAGATAGAAAATTAATAAGGAAACACAAGCTTTAAATGACACAATACACCAGATAGATTTAATTGATATTTATAGGACATTCCATCCAAAAATAGCAGATTACACTTTCTTCTCAAATGCACATGGAACATTCTCCAGTATAGATCACATCTTGGGTCACAAATGAATCCTCGGTAAATTTAAGAAAATTGAAATCATATCAAGCATCTTTTCCAACCACAATGCTATGAGATGAAAAATGAATTACAGGGGAAAAAACGTAAAAAACACAAACACATGGAGGCTAAACAATACATTACTAAATAACCAACACATCACTGAAGAAATCAAAGAGGAAATCACAAAATACCTAGAGATAAATGACAACAAAAACATGATGATCCAAAACATATGGGATGCAGCCAAAGCAGTTCTAAGAGGGAAGTTTATGGAAATACAATCCTATCTCAAGAAACCAGAAAAATCTGAAACAAACAATCTAATCTTACACCTAAATGAACTAGAGAAAGAAGAACAAACAAAACCCAAAGTTAGTAGAAGAAAGAAATCATAAAAATAAGAGCAGAAATAACTGAAATAGAAACGAAGAAAACAACAGCAAAAAAATCAATGAAACTTAAAGCTGGTTCTTTGAGAAGATAAACAAAATTGATAAACCTTTAGCCAGACTCATCAAGAAAAAGAGGGAGAGGACTCAAATCAATAAAATTAGAAGTGAAAAAGGAGAAGTTACAATGGACAACACAGAAATACAAAGCATCATAAGAGACTACTGCAAGCAACTCTATGTCAATAAAATGGACAACCTGGAAGAAATGGACAAATTCTTAGAAAGATACAAACTTCTGAGACTGAACCAGGAAGAAGTAGAAAATATGAACAGACCAATCACAAGTAATGAGATTGAAACTGTAATTAAAAATCTTCCAAAAAACAAAAGTCCAGGACCAGATGGCTTCACAGGTGAATTCCATCAAACATTTAGAGAAGAGCCAAAACCCATCCTTCTCAAACTCTTCCAAAAAATTTCAGAGGAAGAAACACTCCCAAACTCAATGTATGAGGCCACAATCACCATGATACCAAAACCAGACAGAGATAGTACAAAAAATGAAAATTACAGACCAATATCACTGATGAATATAGATGCAAAAATCCTCAACAAAATACTAGCAAACAGAATCCAACAGCACATTAAAATGATCATACACCATGATCAAGTAGAATTTATCCCAGTGATGCAAGGATTCTTTAATATATGCAAATCAATCAATGTGATACATTATGTTAACAAATTGAAGAATAAAAACCATATGATCATCTCAATAGATGCAGAAAAAGCTTTTGACAAAATTTAACACCATTTATGATAAAAACTCTACAGAAAGTGGGCATAGAGGGAACCTACCTCAACATAATAAAGGCCATGTACAACAAACCCACAGCAAACATCATTCTCAATGATGAAAAACTGAAAGCATTTCCACTAAGATCAGGAACAAGACAAGGATTTCCACTCTCACCACTATTATTCAACATAGTTTTGGGAGTCCTAGCCACAGCAATCAGAGAAGAAAAAGAAATAAAAGTAATACAAATTGGAAAAGAGGTAAAACTGTCACTGTTTGCAGATGACAAGGTACTATGCATAGGGAATCCTAAAGATGCCATCAGAAAACTACTAGAGCTAATCAATGAAGTTGGTAAAGTTGCAGGATACAAAATTAATACACAGAAATCTCTTGCATTCCTATTCAATAACAACAAAAGATCAGAAAGAGAAATTAAGGAAACAATCCCATTCACCATTTCAACAAAAAGAATAAAATACCTAGGGATAAACCTACCTAAGGAGATAAAAGACTTGTACTCAGATTACTAAAGACAATGATGAAAGAAATCAAAGATGACACAAACAGATGAAGAGATATACCATATTCTTGGATTGGAAGAATCAGTATTGTCAAAGTGACTATACTATGCAAAGCAATCTACAGATTCAATGCAATTCCTACCAAATTACCTGTGGCATTTTTCACAGAACTAGAACAAAAAACTTATGGACACCAAGCAGGGAAAGTGGTGGTGGGTGGTCGTGGTTGTGGAATGAATTGAGAGATTGGGATTGACATGTATACACTAATACGTATAAAAGAGATAACTAATAAGAACCTGCTGTATTAAAAAATAAATAATAAAATTCAAACAAAAAAAAGAAATTACTGCTGGGATTATTGCAAACCAAAGTCTGGATGCAAAAACAATTTACAGTTGAACACCATGTGATAAGACAAAAAACATGTCTACTGAACAAAATTAATGAAACAATGGGCAAATGTCTGAATAAATAGTATTTTGAGATTAAATTTTAGGAGGCAGAATAAAATGGTTCCTGGGAATATTTTCATTTATGTGGACCTTCTCAGGAAAGGAAAGTATTACCCATTAACTCTTTCCTCCTGGTATTTACATCTCCCCTCTCTATCAGCAAGGTGAATGCTCCAAAGTCGCAGTGCTCTGATTCTTTATTGTTTTTTTTGAATTTTATTTTATTTATTTTTTTATACAGCAGGTTCTTACTAGTTATCCATTTTATACATATTAGTATATATATGTCAATCCCAATCTCCCAATTCATCACACCACCACCACCCCCAAGCCACTTTCCCCCCTTGGTGTCCATACGTTTGTTCTCTACATCTGTGTCTCTATTTCTGCCCTGAAAACCGATTCATCTGTACCATTTTTCTAGGTTCCACATATGTGCGTTAATATATGATATTTGTTTTTCTCTTTCTGACTTACTTCACTCTGTATGACAGTCTCTAGATCCATCCACGTCTCTACAAATGACCCAATTTTGTTCCTTTTTATGGCAGAGTAATATTCCATTGTATATATGTACCATATCTTCTTTATGCATTCGTCTGTCAGTGGTCATTTAGGTTGCTTCCATGTCCTGGCTATTGTAAATAGTGCTGCAATGAACATTGGGGTGCATGTGTCTTTTTGAATTATGGTTTTCTCTGGGTATATGCCCAGTAGTGGGATTGCTGGGTCATATGGTAATTCTATTTTTAGTTTTTTTAAGGAACCTCTATCCTGTCCTCCAGAATGGCTGTATCAATTTACATTCTCACCAATGGTGTAGGAGGGTTCCCTTTTCTCCACACCCTCTCCAGCATTTGTTGCTTGTAGATTTTCTGATGATGCTCATTCTAACTGGTGTGAGGTGATACCTCATTGTAGTTTTGATTTGCATTTCTCCAATAATTAGTGATGTTGAGCAGCTTTTCATGTGCTTCTTGGCCATCTGTATGTCTTCTTTGGAGAAATGTCTATTTAGGTCTCCTGCTCATTTTTTTTATGGGTTGTTTGTTTTTTTAATATTGACCTGCATGAGCTGTTCATATATTTTGGAGATTACTCCTTTGTCCATTGATTCATTTGCAAATATTTTCTCCCATTCTGAGGGTTGTCTTTTCATCTTGTTTGTAGTTTCCTTTGCTTTGCAAAAGCTTTTAAGTTTCATTAGGTACCATTTGTTTATTATTTTTTTTTAAATTTCCATTACTCTAGGAGGTGGATCAAAAAAGATCTTGCTGTGATTTTTGTCAAAGAGTGTTCTTCCTATCAGTGCTCTAATTCTTATCAGGGAGGAAAAGACCAGCGGCACACTGACTGTCACAAAGAGAATGTGGTTATGACATACCACAAGTTCTTCATAGTTCTGCCCTCCTCAACTTCTTCCCCATTCTCCATCTTGTCCCATAGATGATTATCATCTGCAGATATGCATGCACAGGTGGCTTCATTGCAATAGGAAGGAGGAGACCATCACTTTCTGAATAAGCAACTCCTGCAAAAACTGCAAGGCAGAAGGGACAGTATTTTGAAGTCAGATATCCAAGTTTTACATGGAGTTATATTTGATTACATATCCCAAGTGCTACTTCATTCTCCTTAACAATGTCACATTAAATATTAATATTGAATAGCATATTAAATTCATAAAGTAAATTTTATCTTTTTTCATAATCTTTTCTCTTCAAGGGAATTTCATGACTGCCTAGACTCAGTTTGCAGTCCACTTACTTCTTGTTTTGGTATAGAGTAAATTCTTTAACATCTCTGCACCTCAGTTTTTGTATCTGTCGTGTAGTTATAATAGTACTTTCTAATGTGTCACTATGAAGATTAAATGAAATGCTATACATGGAACTCTTAATATAATACCTAACATAAGGTAACTATTCAATAATTAGATATCATTATTGGTACCCTAAATGCTAGCTTCCAAAATTCGATGCCCTTCTTTCTGAGAAGCCATCAGTAAATTATTTTTACTCCACATCTTAATAGGGAGCAAATAGAGTTAAGGATTGCCCTGTGTACTAATGGTTCTTTTGAAATGAAAGAGCTGCACTGGACTCTCCCTGTTTGTATCTCTGTCCATCAAATGGAGGTAATATTTGCTCAAGGTTGTTCCTCTCCCTGAGGGCAATTTTGGAGAAAATAATGTTGGTGTCTTTATACTCACCAGGCCACATTTTGCTAGTGAATAGGGTCACCATACTTTATACAAACAAACAAACAAACCAAAAAACTGAACCTGGATCCACATGTTCTTTCTAATTTTGTTTCTCAGCAGTGGCTTCAAGAAACTTCCTGTTTCTCTACACAAGACACACCTGAGAAGATCTTATGTGAGGTGAGGATCACTTTTCCTCTGCTCCAGTTTCTTCATCTGGATCTCTTGGACCAAGTATCTTTGATTGGAGGCAAATAG
This sequence comes from Aethalodelphis obliquidens, assembly GCF_003676395.1. Lineage (NCBI taxonomy): Eukaryota > Metazoa > Chordata > Mammalia > Artiodactyla > Delphinidae > Aethalodelphis > Aethalodelphis obliquidens. The sequence goes on from NW_020838008.1 coordinate 7,811,563, forward strand.
TGAGTATAAGGACCCACAGTGACCTCAAGTCTAAGATTACAGGTTACTAGAATATAAGCCCTGTGTTTTGACATTGGTAGGTGCTTTCTCATCTAGTAGAAAAGGTACTGTCAGTCAAAAACCTGGGCTGGGAAATAAGGGGTGAATTATATCTAAAAAGTGTTGTGACATGAAGATTAGAAAGAGGTGCTTAATTTGGCTGTTGTGCAAAAATATTCTGTACTACTGCTGGTGACTCACAAATAGAGCCGAACTTGGTAGACTTTTACATATGTGTCTCAGTATTTCAATAGGATATTAACTGATTCTCACAAACCTCTTGTGAACCCTCATTTATTTTAAAACTCGTTTGTACTTACAAAACATCCATCTGTTCTTAATTGCTATTTCAATATTCTTGCCACATTTTTTCATATAGATTTTTTTCCCCTCATTTACCATTTGCTATTTGGAGGAAGGCATTATGATGAGAAAGAATATACTAAAAGGATGAGAAAATGGCACATTTCCTAGCATCAACTTGCTAGGCATTTAAGGGAATTTGAGAAAGATACTTGTCCTTTAAAAAAATTAAGTTTTCCTGTATAATATATATTTAACTAGTAGAGCTATAGGAGAATTTCAGTTGCTTTCCTGCTTTATTTGTCTTTCAGGAGGCTCTTGCTTCTCTATGCCAGCCCAAATCACCCATAAATCATACACCTCCTGGTCTTGGATAGGAGCAATTGATCATGGGAGACATTGTAATATAATGGCTAAGAACTTTCAGTTCTTGATCTAGAAATTCCTGAGTTCAAATCCAGCTTCTGCCAGCTACTTTTTAATTAAGTGTCCTTGGGGAAATTATTTTGCCATAGCTTATTCTTCCTCCTCTGGAAAATAATCATAGATACTATTCCAACACACACACACACACACAAATTGCTATAAGAATTAATTGAGATGACTTATGTCAAAACCAGAATACTGGCAAAAATTGCCAGGAAAGTGCTCAAAAATGTTAACTTTTTAAATTATTATTGAAAAATCAACAGACCCAAGAAAGTCTGATTCTTTACTTCTGTCAATCGTTTTCTAAACTCCTGCATTTGTTACCTAGACTTTGATGCCTCTTTTTCTTTCTCTCCTTCTCTCTCTTTCTCGTGCACACATTCGCGCGCGTGCGCGCGCGCGCGCACACACACACACACACACACACACTTTGACTTTGTCTGCCTTTCAAGCTTGGAATCTCCTCTTACTTCATGTGATAACTCAATGTTCAATTACTAAGCAGCCCAAATTCTCTTTTAGGATAGCCATTTGCCAGAGTCTACTCAGATCATTAAAAATAGCAAAACAAACAAACAAAAAAATCCCAAACATCCAAATATTGCCTGTCTCCATTGACAAGACAAAGAAAATATAGACGTATACCTCTTATCCATACATCCACATCCTTTTGTTTTAATGGTTTGGATAATTAGCTGTCATCAAACTGAAGAAACCATAGTAGCCATCTCCTCGTTAAAATAACAGAATATAGTTAGAAATGAGAATTCTTCTTCCTTCACTCTCCTTCATCAATCATGGGGGTTTAAGATATGGGTACTCTTTTGAAATTTGAAGTTAAATTTGAGTAGAACAGAATCCTAAAATCTCTTCACTTTTAACACATGTCCAATTCCTTAGCCCATAAGTTACATACCATACTCCTTATGGTGCATTTTTACAGAGAAAAAGTAGAAGATAAATCATGACCAAAGATTTCTTTATTCTGATTTCCAAGATAATGCTTATATGGCACTGTAGATTTGAGGAAAGGCTACTAAATGAAGGGTCAGTGACTTAGATTTTATCCCCAGCCCAGATGCCAAATAACTACTGTTTCGGTTCTCACTTAGCATTTGCCTACCTCAATATCCTCCACTGTATGATAGGGTTGCATTAATTGAGGAATTTGTCTATCCATCTTGTCTATCCAATGAGCCATGATACTTGGTAAGAAATACTTATATATTTATGATTCATACTTGGTACCATTTATAAAATAATCTACAGCTAATGTCTTGATATCTGTCTGTCTGTCTTTCTGTCTATCTAGATAGGTAGATTTGGATATAGATAGATGATAGATAGATAGATAGGTTAGATAGATAGATAGATAGACAGACAGATATATTCCATCTGATTTGGCAAGTCTAAGTGGAAATAATGTGACAGTTAACTTCCTTTTAGGTTTTTGTACAAAACAGTGGTGGCACACGCAATCCCATATGTCTTATCACCACTGAGTAAATTTTCCTCAAAGAATTTTAAGCCTGTCTTTGATTTGTGGTCAGAATTTTAAAATATATATATATTTCCTTAATTTTCTTTTGAATCCATTTCCAGCTCCCTGTACAGAAGAAAAGAACAAAGAAATTAATTTTAAAAGTCCTCATCAAAATTCTAGTAACTACAGTCTCGCACAGCAGGAGATATTTTAATTCACATTATGGTTATTATTTATTGATCTTTCATTATTAATTAACATTTCTCAATAGATTAAAATAATGAACTTTCTATAAAACATCAAAGAATGACTAAATAATATAATGATATGTGTATATTAAATAATTCTGCAGGCACTAAACCATGGACATTTATTTTCAGAATACCTAGAATAGCTTTTCAAATGATCCTAAGCTCTCCTGCATATAGATAAAAGGAACTTTCATTTAAAAAAATAATATATTGTTCCTTTTTTTATTAGAGTGCAAATGGAAAAAAAAACACAAAGTCAAACAAATAAAACCTCTTTCTGGGCTTTGTTTAAGGCTGAAACGTTGGAAATAACATTTATTCTGATCATTGCATAGAATAGGGAAAGGTAGGGGCTTCAAAAGTTTTAGATGGGTTTAGTGATCAGAGGGATAGATGTACGTCCTGCATTTATATAACCCAAAATGTATAAACCACCCATAAAAATATACCCATCATTCATTGAAATTGAAAGCGCCTATACATAAAATGGTTGCCTAAAGGGAAAACAGCCACCAAAGGATGGGGAAGGGGGCAGGGGGGAAGGGAATGAAAAAGGGAAAAAGAAAGAACAACTAACACTATTATTACTCAAACCATGTAGGACTTGGAAGGAGCAAAAGAAGCAGCTAAATCAAACACTTAGCTGGAAAGGAGAAACAGAAAGCAAACAGAAAAGAATCCAATTACTTTATGTTTGTTTTTGTAAATGGTTTTTCTGTAAGAGGAAAAAGAAAACTATTTTGACTTGTTTTCCTCTGTACTGTACTGCTGAGAGCAGCCGGTACCTTATGAGTAAGTCCAAGTGACTGCTGATACTTCTGTTAATGCTAATTAACCTCCTGCTACAAATATCAACAAACCCACATCTGAGCTTTGTCTGCACGTCATTCTACTCTCCTCGTTTTAATTTGAATTGCCATAGTCACCATTAGTTGCTACTTATTAGGTGGAATCAGATCAGCAGTTGAGAAAAAAGATGATAGCCAGGGTCACACTGTCTGTTATTTTCCAGACAGAAAAGAAACAAAGGCTTACACTGGCTTCAAGAAGTCAAAACATAGTTTCTATAAGGAAAGACAAATGGGAAATTCATGTTTGGGGTGTGGGGGCTGAGATTTTTCCTGAGAATACTTGGATTTAATGGTTAGACTCCTATCTGAAAACAGCAATGTCGGTGACATTAGAAATTCACACATCTGGGTTATTTCAAATGCAATGCATGTACTTTTGAGAAGTATGGTGAGGGCTCTCTCAAATTCCAGTAATTTTGCATAAATTCTTTTGAATTCTTTGCTCAATTCAGATAAATCTGATTGTGCAGGCTAAAGGGAAAAGAAGTCTTCAGTTTTTCCTTCCCTTAACTGCTCTCCAAGGTTGGAGCAAAGTCAGCACTGAGTCCTCCACTACAACAGTCGCTTAAAGCCATACATGGGGGGAAATGATCCTGACATTTAAATGCTGCTACCTGGCCTGGGTTTCCTCTCAATGCTTCCCCTGCTGTGCCCCTTCTATTCCTTTTAAATTTTCAGTCTTCTCAGGACAGATAGATTTCAGCCAAGAAGCCAAGGAAAACCATCCCATCCCATCTAGGAACAGGCTTTCCAGCGGAGAGCTTTCTTCACAGCTCTTTATCTGAATACATATTTGTCTACCCTAAATGTCTAATAACATTTTGCATCAGTACCCTGCCTGTGATGTCCTTTCAGTTGGTTGAGATATACTTGTAGAACTTGAAGCCTCGTTCCAGGATAACTGTGACATATACCGTGTTATTCTCTGGCAAATTCTCAATAGACATTCCAGTGTTCCCCCTTTCTATAAACCTTCCAGATGATCTAATTCCTGATCATATGCATGTGCTGTTAGCATTCACAACATAATATTTTAGTGTGGTTGACGGTAATTAAGAAATTCTTGGTTAAATTGTATTGCTTAAGGCACACAATATAGATGGCATTACTCCCATGAAAAGCTTGCCTTGCTCTCTGAGTGACAGCTCACTACAGCTGATATGACCTAGAAGTACAGCAGCATTAATGGCATTGGTTTCCCAAGGTAAAAGGTGTTTTTTTCCATTAAATCATCTAATATTTCTGTGACTTTGGAAATCTTAGAGTCCAGTTTCATTATCTGAAAAATGGGCATGGTAGTGTCTGCTCTGCCCAGCATGTGGGCTGGATATGAGAACTCAGTACTGTGAAGTACATAAAGTAACTTGATAAATTCTAAAGATCACAAAAGGTACTCAGATCACTGTTATTTGTAATCCTGTAAAGGAATCACAGACTCAGTCCAGAGTGGATCAAGCACCTTTGGAGTAGAGTAGAAAAAAAGTAGAAACTTCTTTCCACCAGTCTTTGTCAAAGCTCTACCTGCTCGATCTATCTTTAATGTACTCTTTTGAAAAGTTTTCTGAATCTTTAAAATGGATCCATGGTCTTCCTGCACTGAACGCCCAGTGGGTAGTCTCCCTCTTTGTTACGGCCTTTCTTATCAGCACCCTTCTCCTACCCATCTGATTAGATGTAAAACTTTTGAGGGCAGATACTCCCTCTTTCCAATTCCTGTATCTCCACATCTAGAACCATGCAGGGCACATAATGACACTCATTGAAACTTTGTTTATCTAAAGTGTACTGATTCAAGGGAAGTCTAATAAAACATTATTATTAGACAGGTATCATTTCATTTTATTTATTTTTTCATTGGGGTATAGTTGCTTTACAATGTGTGTTATTTTCTGCTGTACAACGAAGTGAATCAGCCATATGTATACCTATATCCCCTCCCTCTTGGACCTCCCTCCCCACCTACCACATCCCACCCATCTAGGTCACTACAGAGCACCGAGCTGAGCTCCCTGCGCTATACAGCAGGTTCCCACTAGCTATCTGTTTTACACATGGTAGTATATATATGTCAAACCTAATCTCCCAATTCATCCCACTCCCCTCTCCTCACTGTGTCCACATGTCCATTCTATACATCTGCATCTCTATTCCTGCAATGCAAATAGGTTCATCTGTACAATTTTTCTAGATTCCACATATATGTGTTAATATACAATATTTGTTTTCCTCTCTCTGACTTACTTCACTCCGTATGACAGACTAGCTCCATCCACGTCTCCACAAATGACCCAATTTCGTTCCTTTTTATGGCGGAGTAATATTCCATTGTATATATGTACCACATCTTCTTTATCTATTCATCTGTTGATTGACATTTAGGTTGCTTGCATGCCCTGACTATTATAAATAGTGCTGCAATGAACATTGGGGTGCATGTGTCTTTTTGAATTATGGTTTTCTCAGGATATATGTCCAGTAGTGAGATTGCTGGGTGATATGATACTCCTAGTTTTAGCTTTTTACGGAACCTCCATACTGTTCTCCGTAGTGGCTACATCAATTTACATTCCCACCAACAGTGTAAGAGTGTTTCCACACCCTCTCCAGAATTTATTGTTTGTCGGTTTTTTGATGATGGCCATTCTGACTAGTGTGAGGTGATACCTCATTGTAGTTTTGATTTGCATTTCTCTAATAATTAGTGATGTTGAGCATCTTTTTATGTGCCTCTTGACGATCTGTATGTCTTTGGAGAAATGTCTATTTAGATCTTCTGCCCGTTTTTTGATTGGGTTTTGTGGGGTTTTTTTGATATTGAGCTGCATGAGCTGTTTGTCTGTTTTGGAGATTAATTCTTTGTCAGTTACTTCATTTGCAAATATTTCCTCCCATTCTGAGGGTTGTCTTTTTGTCTCACTTATGGTTTTCTTTGCTGTGCAAAGCTTTTAAGTTCCATTAGGTCCCATTTTTATTTTCATTACTCTAGGAGGTGGGTGAAAAAAGATCTTGCTGTGATTTATGTCAAAGAGTGTTCTTCCTATGTTTTCCTCTAAGAGTTTATAGCATGTGGGCTTACATTTATGTCTTGAATCCATTTTGAGTTTGTTTTTGTGTATGGTGTTAGGGAGTGTTCTAATTTCATTCTTTTACATGTACCTGTCCAGTTTTCCCAGCACCACTTATTGAAGAGGCTGTCTTTTCTCCATTTTATATTCTTGCCTCCTTTGTCATAGATTAGGTGACCATAGGTGTGTGAGTTTATCTCTGAGATTTCTATCCTGTTCATTTCTGGTTTTGTGCCAGTACCACACTGTCTTGATTACTGTAGCTTTCTAGTATAGTTTGAAGTCAGGGAGCCTGATTCCTCCAGCTCCTTTTTTCTTTCTCAAGATTGCTTTGGCTATTCAGGGTCTTTTGTGTTTCCATATAAACTGTAAAAATTTTTAGTGCTAGTTCTGTGAAAAATGCCATTGGTAATTTGGTAGGGATTTCATTCAAAAACCATATGATAATCTCAGTAGATGCAGAAAAGAGCTTTTGACAAAATTCGACACCAGTTTCTGATAAAAACTCTCCAGAAAGTGGGCATAGAGGGAACCAACCTCAATGTAATAAAGACCATACACAACAAACCCACAGCAAACATCATTCTCAATGGTGAAAAACTGAAAGCATTTCCTCTAAGATCAGGAACAAGACAAGGATGTCCACTCTCGCCACTCTTAGTCAACATAGTATGGAAGTCCTAACCATGGCAGTCAGAGAAGAAAAAGAAATAAAAGGAATACAAATTGGAAAAGAAGAAGTACAACCATCACTGTTTGCAGATGACATGATACTATACATAGAAAATCCTAAAGATGCCACCAGAAAACTGCTAGAGCTAATCAATGAATATGGTAAAATAGCAGGATACAAAATTAATGCACAGAAATCTCTTGCATTCCTATACACTAAAATGAAAGATCAGAAAGAGAAATTAAAGAGAGGTATCATTTTAAAAAGGTTAGTATTGATAATGATGTAATGATGAGCTTAGAAAACAGTAGTTTGGTAGTTGAAATATTAACATGAATTCAAGGTCCAAAGTGAATTACTATTATGAATTCACTCATTTGTTCAAGAAATATTCACTAAGCCCATTTTATGTGAAAGGGTTGTTTTAAATTCTATTATAAAATAAAATTCTATAAATACCTTTAAAACTAAGGAAGTGTATCATATTCTATTTCACAAAATGGAAAGGAAGTATGGATTTTAGCAGTAGTTACGTTTTGGGAGTTTCCTGGTGTCTTTATCTCCTGAATATTTGCACAAAAAGTACTTTTGGAGCAGACGTGAAATCACATAAGATAGCTGGACTGATCAGTATCTGCAAAAGAGCTATAGGCAATGTTTTCACACATATATAGACTATGAAGCTATACTTTTACAGAATATAGCAATTGTCTGGTGTTGTTCTTGTGTCTGATAAAGCTATAACTTATTCAGAAGGAACTTAGGGTAGCAAAGAAATATATGGTTCTTCAGAAAGAAAGAGAATCAAGTCCGAAGGGATTTTATGCAACATTGGACGTATTATTGCTTTCCTTTAAGTAAGTATTTCTAATTACCTATTCCAAAGAAATAAAACAGTAACTTGAGCAACAAAGTGGGAAAATTTTTTTTCCATTTCAAAATTCTTTATCATTTTCATGCAGATGTACCGTCATTAAAACAATATGCTTTTTCTTTTATTTTTTTCAGGCTCACATATGAGTTAAGCATTAAATTTAGTCAGAATCTGATTTCTTTTCAGCCCAGTGTCTACAAAAACTAGAATGTGTCATAAATAGATACGATTCTATTCTAAGGTTTTAGTGGTCATGGGGTACAGAAAAAAGCCTGGAGACTTACTTTTTCCTCCGATGCTTCTGCTTTCCCAGAGTCCCTGTGGTCTGATACTAATTATTTGGGGGTTGTTTGTATGCGTGGGCCTATTAATGGCAGATCTTTACAGGGAGTAGATTTGCAGCAATTAAGGACTAGATTTTTGAAAGCTCACTCATTCTCTGTATTTCCACCCTCTCCTCAGTGGGGAGAAGATCAAAGGGTGTAATTATGGACTCCAGCTCTAACACCAGCCAGTACTCTGCCTTGGAGTCAGTCCCTCCCCATAGCTGAACTTCAGTTTCCTTATCTGTGAAATCAAGATAGCCACACCTACTCTCATACTTCGGTATGAGGACCAAATGCAATAGTAAATGTGAAAGAGGAACTCATAGTTCAGCACTTAAGTGATGATAATGCCCTTCCTTTTTTTTTAATCTTTACCTTTCAACCAGTTTTCAGAGAATGAAGATAAGATTCTGTTGAAAGATAGGACCAAGACAGTGGAAGCCAGTGCAAATCTACTCTGAGGTATTAGTGTAAGCATGTAGCACTCTGCTCCAGCAACTGGGCAGATCCTGCATTAAAAATATTCTCTTTGGAGTCATATTGAAAGACTCAACATGAACCGCTAAGGTGATCAATCCCCACTATACTACTTTAAACATTTTTGTAGCATCAGAACAATATTTGTCAAGGAGAGGAATAATGGAGTCCTTGTTGTTGTCATAGAAGTTAAAGAGCTACCTTTTTTTTTTGGAAAATATCTTTAAAATTTGAAGTGAGACTTAAGTGTATGGGAAGCAGAGAACAGAAGATGGACTAGAATATAAAAGTTCCGTGCAGGCAGAGGCTGCTGTTCCTCAAGGAGACCAGGTCTGCGTAGCAGGCCTATGATTTCCATGGTGTCGAGCTGCTGTAGACTTATTAGCAAGCAGTTACCTTTTTCTCTAACACTTCCCTATCTGACCTCAGTTTTCAGGAACAGACAAACAAAAGGGTGGCAAGGGAAAGAGCCCTAACTTTCTGTAGTTTGGAGGGAATCTTCACTAGCATATAATCCAACATCCCAGTTTATCTCTGAAATCCTTCTACAACTATAGAGCAAGATAGCTCTCAATCTTATGCCTGGGTATTCACTTTTTCCTAACTTGGTAGCTCTGGATGTTTCGAGGCACTTCTTTATGTTCAGAAACTTTTCTCATTATGGCTTCCACCTTTACCCCTCAAGTTTACTCTTGGGAGGATTAAACAATTGTCTAATTATTCTTTTCAAAAATGTCTTTTAAATACTAAGTTTAAACATGTTTCCATTTCTTTTTCAAGCTAAGCATCTGTACCGTCTTCAAGCATTCTCATGTCGTATGGCATCCTTCATCAAACTGTTTGCATATCCCCAACAATACGTCCTTGCTATTCACACCATCTTTTGAGTGCAGTTATTGATAAACATTAAAAACTGTGGTATGACCAGAACTGAATAGTGTGGCACTAGCCTTTCCTTCATCGTAGGAACTGCCCTATTTTCTCCAGGATACCTATGCTTAGATTATCTTTATTGATGGTTGTAGTAAACTGGTGATTACATGGGCCTGATTTGTTTTTGTTTTTGTTTCGTGGTTTTGTTTTGTTTTGCGGCCTCTCACTGTTGTGGCCTCTCCCCCGTTGCGGAGCACAGGCTCTGGACGCACAGGCTCAGCGGCCATGGCTCACGGGCGCAGCCGCTCCTCGGCATGTGGGATCTTCCCGGACCGGGGCACGAACCCGTGTCCCCTGCATCGGCAGGCGGACTCTCAACCAGTGCACCACCAGGGAAGCCCTGATTTGTTGATGTAGTGTCTCTAAACCATTCCCGTGGATGCTGTTGCTTGTCCACATCTCCAATATATGGACTTCTATACTTGTCTTGAGGAACTAAGGAAAGTACAAAATCTTAGGATTTTTTTTTCCCCCTGGTTTAATGTTATCTTTTAATATTCAGTCCTTTCCTGCAGTCTATCAACATATTTTTCGTTCAGGAATTCAAAGCATTTACCCTCTCTACCTCATCTGTAAGTCTGATCATTGTGTTTTGCATATGTAAACACAAGTCATTAGTAAATATGCTTAACTTTTGAGATTGAAATGAGTTTTATGGCCTAACAACACATTTCCCTCCAGGTTAGCGTAGATCCTTTAATCCTGAGACCAGGTACAAATCTACCTGACTAAATGAGTATTCAGCACATACTTCTCCATCTCAAAAAGAGATGAAAAATATTTCCATGACATATCTCATCAAATGCTATATTGAATTCTAAGTCGACTACACTACCACATTCTCTGAATTACTAGATTAGTAACCCTGTTAAAAAGAAACTTTGAAAAGCAATTGAAATGTAGTGCTTATGAGCTTAGGCTCAGAAGTCAAAACACCTAGATTTAAATCCTGACTGTCAATTTCTCGCTATGAGAGTTTATGGAATGTCCATAAACTCTCTGTGCCTTGGTGTCCTCATTTGATAAAAAGGAATATTTGCACTAACCTCAAATGGTTGTAAGGTTTAGATGAGTGTGTGTGTGTGTGTGTGTGTGTGTATGAAAAGTGCCTAGCACACTTAATAACAAATATAACTTAATGACAATTTTAATACATTGACATTAGTAGAGATGTATAAAGACATTCCGTAACTCAGAACTTGCAGCCCAGTTATAAATTTTGTTTGATGCATGAAAATATAAGAAATAAGGGAAGGAAGAGATTCTTAACAAGGAAAAAATACACGCAGAGTGGATCTGCCCCATGGAGCAGTTCTACTAAGTGGGAGAAGTCAGGTGCTTAAACAGTCTAGAAGTTTCTACATCATGGCAGAAGTCACAGTCTAAGATGTAGAAGCAGCATGTTTCTACATGTGAACTGACTATTGTAACTGTGGATCTAGTGCAAGAAATTAATCGTGGGAATCACAGATCTCAGCCAGCAAATACTGCTCATGTGGGTGGTCTCTGTATAGACAGTGAGTTCCCAGTCATCAAGATGCCATTCAGGTAGAGAGATTCAGTCCTTCAGAAAAGGAAATGACAACCAAGGTCAGCCTATGGATGACCAAAAATTCGAACTATTTCTTAGGCTAATAGGCATCATTGGCCTCTGGCCTTCATAGATTGACTCTCCAAAGGAATTCTAATATGTGAAGTATAAATAACTGCTAACATCCACACTGAACATTATCCAGAAGACTCTGATTTATGAAATACGTTCCTATTACAGACAGAAACTTCTGTGAGAACATCAGTCCTTACTCACTGTTATAGCCTTATAACTCAGTGTTTGAAAGGAACTACTCAACTACTCAAAGTAAGGGAGCAGTAATATATAAGTAATATTTATCTGTTTTTTATTGTAATAAATAGAATTTCAATATTTTTCTTTAAATTATGGATGATTTTCTACCCACTCTCAATATTTTACTTTTAATTTTACATAGCTCTTACTTTACTTATTTGAGAATCAATGGAAAAAATTATCCCAAGTCCTATATCATTGCTATATTTATTCTCTTAAGACACATTTATAGATAGATCAAGATACTCTAACGTTTTTTTCTGATTATGCCATCAAATGCATTTCAAATTTTATGACAAGATCTAGGTTGAGTTTTTGCAGTTGAAAATATGAATACCTTAATGTTTATTTACTTGAGGATATTATTACATATCATTGCCTATGACCTAAACTCAAATGAAGTCCTCTTGATTTTAATATTGTATATCAAGAAACACCAATCATTGCTGATGTACATATGAAAAAACGAATCACCTCTATTAATTTCTGTTTATGGTTAGAAGCCAAAAGGTAAAGTACCTAATATTAAATGGAGCTATTTATTTTTTTCCCTCTATTAAAGCACAAGTGTTGTAAATTTCAAAAATAAAATAATTCACACTGTTTTGGGAACAGCTTACTCTCTTTAAGTTAGATAACATAAATTTGTAATGGGAAAACTTTGGACTGGAAATTTCAATTCCCCTTAATCAACTTTCAACAACCTGCATCAGGTACAATAAACTGATAGCATGCACAATAGTCTCCACTTATCCATGGTTTTGCTTTCGTAAGTTTCAGTTATCATGGTCAGCCGCGGTCCAAAAATATTAAATGGAAAATTCCAGAAAGAAACAATTCATAAGTTTTAAATTGCAGATCATCTTGAGTAGCAGTGATGCAATCTTGCCCTGTCGGGCACAAGAACCATCCCTTTGTCCAATTCATCCTGCCCATTAGTCACTTAGTAGTCTCTAGGTTATCAGATCCACTGTCACAGTATCACAGGGCTTGTGTTCAAGTAGGCCTTATTTTCCTTAATAATGGTGCCAAAGCACAAGAGTAGTGATGCTGGCAATTCGGTTTGCCAAAGGGAAGCCTTAAAGTGCTTCCTTTAAAGTGAAAAGGTGAAAGATATTGATTTAATAAGGAAAGAGAAAGATCATATGCTAAGGTTGCTAAGATGTACGATAATAAATCTTCTGTCAAAGACATTGTGAAGAAGGAAAAAGAAATTTTTGCCAGGTTTGTTTTTGCACCTCAAACTGCAAAAGTTATGGCCACTGTGTGTGATTAAGTGCTTAGTTAAGATGGAAAAGGCATTAAATTTGTACAATGAAGTATCTTAAGAGAGTGAAAGACTACATTCACATAACTCTTATTACAGTATATTGTTTTAATTGTTCTATTTTATTATTGTTGTTAATCTCTTACTGTGCCTAATTTATAAATTAAACTTTACCATAAGTATGTATGTATAGGAAAAAACACAGTGTATATAGGGTTTCAAGCATCCAGTGGGGGTCTTGGAATGTATCCCCTGAAGATAAGGGGGGCTACTATAAACTCGATTTCTTAAAGCAATCCCTGCTATTCATCCATAATAATTTTTAATGATTTGGTATATTCTATAAAGGTATGAAAACAAGTGGACTACTGAGAAGTTCAACATTTCTAAAAGGACTGAAGTTTCTAAAATTTATACCTGCTTAAATGGCTTTCATTGTGAGTTGCTGAAGAAAATCTGACTGGTGATTGGGTGACTATGGGATCAAACTCTTCTAGGTTAAGTTGTCCAATGGGGAAAGGTAAAGACAAGTCTTTCCTGTTGAACATAGTAATGAAACCAAACGGCAGTAAAAGTGGAAAGTTTGGAGAGGTAAATTCAGTTCCATACACTGCAGGTGAACTCACAAATGTGGGTCATAAATGCAGATGAATTCCCATGAACGTAGGAATTGGTAATTTCAGTTTCTTATGGTATATTATGGTCAAGTAACTGGTATTACAGAGAGGGATAGTGACCCCTTCAGTTGAACACTCAGATGAGTTAAAGGATCCCAAGAAGCAATGAAATTCAGGGATGTTTAGGTTTCAGACTGAGAGTCTTCATTTTGTCTGTGCTCTATCACTGGCTAACATTTTCTAACTGGTCAAGTTATTTAACCTATCTATGGCCCTGCTTTCTTATTTAGAAAAGGAGGCTAGTAGTGGGTTGTAGGAAACACTCAATTAATATTTGTTAAATGAAAACATCTTTTAGAATCATCTGTTTTCTCTAATTTACTTATCATGGGAGAGCCAACAGGAGTTGGAGATTAAGAAAAATTGTGTGTCTCCCACCAGTTTAATCTTCTGTCCTCCTAGACTCATGGTAGCAAGTGTAGAGTTTGCTCTTTCATCTGCTTTTCCTAATCATTTTTAAAAATGTAACTCATGGTATTTCCTGCAACTGAAGGAACTAAAATGATGTAATTTAAAGTATCAGCAATGGGACTAAAAATTTCAAATTTATAAGCATTTTAGCTTTGATATATAAGTACATTTTGAAGGTGTTAGGTATGAAATTTACTCAGATATCATGTTTTATATCTCTGGCAATATTTGATAGTAGCATGTTTAAAAGAAACACAATTATTTTTCTATAGTCATCGGAGTGCAGATATATTTGACTCTCTTACCTGGAGAACAAAAGGTGACTATCTGGAAGGAAACAAGTATTCCGAAACTAAAAGGTGCAAAAGTATAAGCAGAGACATGAATGCATAATATGGAAAACAGCCATTTCAGTAAGACATGAAATTTTGTGACCCAGGGAAGTCAAAAGTAAAAAGGTTTAATAAGAGTAATGACTGAATCTGCTCATTTCCTTTAGTTGCATAAGATATTATGCAACTATATCATAGTTGCATAATATCATTTCCTTTAGTTGCATAAGATATTATGCAACTGTATCATAGACGTTGTGGAGAGAAAAATGCAGTGGTTTTTATTTATTTATTTATTTATGGCTGAGTTGGGTCTTTGTTCCTACACGCGGGCTTTCTCTAGTTGCAGTGAGTGGGGGCTACTCTTTGTTGTAGGTGCATGGGCTTCTCATTGCGGTAGCTTCTCTTGTTGCAGAGCACGGGCTCTAGGCGCCGGAGCTTCAGGAGTTGTGGCTTGCAGGCTCTTGATCACAGGCTGAGTAGTTGTGGCGCACGGGCTTAGTTGCTCCGCGGCACGTGGGATCTTCCCAGACCAGTGCTCGAACCTGTGTCCCCTGCATTGTCAGGTGGACTCCCAACCACTGCGCCACCAGGGAAGTCCTACAGTGTTTTAAAGTAGCAAAAGTTTTTACTTTGGACCAATATATATATTTTTTAATACATGCTAAAAATTCAAGTCTAGTAAGATTTCCTTCAATCTGGGAATAAGAGGGAAAATACATATGTGTTCAAAGCAACATCAGTAGTTCACCTTACCACAAGGAGTACACTCAAGAACTAATTTGTTAGGTACATCCATCTCTTCTTTTGACCAATAATCAGCTATTTTTTTCATGAAATGACTTACTGTCCTATCACAATACAACTGATGATTTAGCTTAATTTTTAAAAATAGACAAACTTTTTTCTTCTGTTTGTATTTCATAACCCAAAGGAGGCATTTTTGCATTGAAGACAGTCTCCCTTCACCTGAAATCAGTGCAGATGATAAGGCTTTCATTCATTGCTTTGTATCCCCTTGCTCTCCAGTATATAGTACCTGTCAGTGGTTGCCAAGCAACCACGACAATTGTGTGGTTCATATACACTGGGCATGCATTCATTGCCATTATGCTATATTGTTGTGTGTGTGTGTATTTAAATAAGAATACAACTATGGGATCAGAATGAGAGACTTATGATAAACTAGGATAAGTGGAGACACATGAAACCTTTACTAAGCATCTGTCACCAACATTAGGTAATTTAGAGGCTGTTTTATGCTGATTCTTTATAAGTGAAGATTCTAAGAAAATTGATCTTTTTATGAATTTTATTTTCTAAAATAAACTTAATGGGTAAGCCCATCATACATTTGATGGGCTTAGAGGATGAAGGATTTTGAAGGATAGTGAACATGCAGGGAAGTGTTGTAAGAGAGGGCTGTCAAGATTGTAGGTATAAAGGTAAGGGTCTGTAGATTCTCTCATCCTAGACACTCATCTTGTTTCAAGCTCATTCACTAACTCTTCAGTAGCTATCTTCATGGTAAGCTTAAGAAGAAAAAAAAGTTACAGTGTGAAGTGAATGTGCTGAAAATCTATCCATCTGAAATGAACAGAATTGGCCTGGAATCATTGTTCTGTGTGCCATTTCTTTAAAAATACAGAAACATATTTTGAAATAGGGAGGGAAAAAAAAAGATCTGAGAAGTAAAATGCTTTCCTTGTTTATGAGACTAGTATCATATGAGTAGCATTTTGCAAAAAACACATACTTTTTACAATGCTGTAAAAGTTATCAAGAAGGCTTTCTCACTGAGTATGGTATCAAACTAGTTAGCCACTCACACCCAAAACTGTGACAATGTGTTACCAATTCTGTCACCACTCAGTTATCTTTGACCACATGGCTGGAAACAACTCTTATATGTTTACTTCTCTTGAGTATATCTTTTCATGGCTTACCCACAAAGGAATGTACTTGTTTTAAACAATCTGGTAACTTCTAAGACTCTATTTAAATATATTTTAAAAGACATTACCTGGAAGAAATATATAACCTCCTCTGAACCTCAGTTTATTTATTGATCATAGAATTATAGAACTATGATCAATTAATAAATATTACAGGGATACAGATATCTGCTCACATTTGTTCTCAGAGATATCCTACTATGGAGGACAGGATGTAAACACAATGAGTGGTTTTCAGGAAGATCACTGTTCGTAGTATGCATATCCTACTGCTATAAAAAAGATGACTTAGGGCTTCCCTGGTGGCGCAGTGGTTGAGAGTCCACCTGCCATTGCAGGGGACACAGGTTCGTGCCCCGGTCTGGGAAGATCCCACGTGCCGCGGAGCGGCCGGGCCCGTGAGCCATGGCCGCTGAGCCTGCGCGTCCGGAGCCTGTGCTCCGCAACGGGAGAGGCCACAACAGTGAGCGGCCCACGTACCGTGGGAAAAAAAAAAAAAAAAAAGATGACTTAGAGAGTTTGTGTTTATATGTATGTAGGTATATATACATTTATATACACATATGTATATAAAATAATTTAATTTTATATTCCTATCCATATATAATTTATTTTAATGTTAATTTATCTTAAAATGAATTAACATTTTATTATAACTTTGATATGAGATTATTTTAATTATGTATATATATTTATTCATTCATGTTTAAATGAAATAATTTATCAAAAAATATTTTGTATGTAATGGCAAAGATGCTTCATTGATAAGAGGGAAATCCCAAAGGGATATGGAAAACATTAATCTATAACACATTAACAGACTAGGTGACCTTTATAATTCCCTAAAAATCTAAAATTCTGTGATTCTATGAATGCTATTTAGGTATCACCTAACCTGGACCTTGAAACCCATTCATCATCAGAGATTATAATATCAAGAGAATCTTGAAAGGGATTGTGACTAATTTTTCTGAGACTAGGTACTTATTATATGCATACATGCTACCCACTTCAGGATATGTACCTAAAAGGGTTTCTGGTACCAATTCCAATCTGGGGGAGGTTCCCCGCGCCACCAACCAGCAAAGTTCTGGCCTACAATTCATCTTAATTCTGCCACTGTTTACCCAGAGATACATCAGATGGCACAAGTTAAGGGCCGAGACCTTCAAGACTGCCCTCCCCCTTCCTCCAAGTCACAAGCCCAAGTTATCACCTATGCTTCTGATCCCCGGCTATAGATCAGAGGCTTCCAGGACCCTCTCTTCCAATTTGATTAATTAGCCAGAGCAGCTCACAGAACTCAGAGAAACATTATACTTACTAGATCACTGGTTTATTACAAAAGGATATAATTCAGGACCAGCCTGATGGAAGAAATGTACAGGGCCAGGTATGTGGGAAGGGGCACAGAGCTTCCATTCATTCTTTCTTTCAGCGTGCCACTCTCCCCACATCCCTACATGTTCACCAGTCCAGAAGCTCTCTGAACAAAGTCCTTTTGGGGTTTTTATGGAGACTTCATTACATAGGAATGATTAATTACATCATTTGCCATTGGCGATCCATCTGACCTCTAGCCCTTCTTGCTTACCTGGAGGTCAGTGGGGTGGGACTGAAAGTTCCAATCCTCTAATCACTTGCTCATCTCTGGCAGCCAGCCCCCATTCTTCTGTGCTTTCTGAAAGTCTCCTCATTAACATAACAAAAGCTATCTTTATTTCTCTCAACACTTAGGAAATTCCAAGAGTTTTAGGAACTCTGTGCCAGAAATCAAGGACAAAAACCAAATAGATATTTCTTACAAATCACAACATAGCATACCAGAATGAGTGCAGATATCCCAGTCATATCAACCTGAACCTCTAAGTACCTGACAGAGCTCTAAGAATGCAACAGTAATTACGACATTTCCTTTATTTCAACTTAACAGAAAAATAGAAAATATTTTTTGAAGTATCCAAAGGAAAAATAATTCTCTGATAAGTAGATACCTTATCTTGGTATCATAGTAAAGCAATGATACTTGTTATTTTATTCTGAGATTATTAAGAACTTCAAAATGTATTTATGAGCCAGGGTGTATTTTTACATGGCAAGCATTCCTTGAGATTTCACACATGCAAGATGTTGCCTACTACACGTCTACATTTTACTGGCCATTTACTGTACTTAACTATCATATTAATCACCATAATAAGCCCAAACTTAGGAAAACATATTGTACTAGAGAACAATAAGTGGATATTTTAATAACCACATACTTAATCTTCCATCTGTTTCCAAAGATTGCAAGTATATTTTGTTGCTATCACATATTAAAGTTTAGTGCCTGAAAAAAAACAATATAATTGTGCAGTTACTTAAAATATGTCCCCAAACATTTGTTTCCTGTTTTTCCAATGCAAGGGCCTAACGTGTTTGTAAGACCCAAGATTTACATGACTAAATAAAACTACTTTAAAAGATATCGAGAAGGTTACAAAATCGTATCACATCCAAAATTGGACATTTTCAAAGGGCTTATGTCCATGAATTGGTAGTTGAAAGTAGAAAACAAGGAATGTCAGTAATGAATTTCAAAAAAGGAAGAAAAATATAAACTGTGCCTTCTCAATTTCTGAAACAATTGAGAGACAAAGAATTAGCTTTATTGTGAATAAGGGCAAAGTCAGACTGTGTTTTTCGATGTGCCAGATAAGAGATGAGGAAGCAGAGAGAAGCCCGGAGTGTTAGTACAATGGCTCTCCCTCCACTGTGAGTAAATTCACTGAAAGCTATAAGTAACTTACATTGTGCAGTGCTTCTCTATGTTGAAAATACTTTACCTCCCTATTATCAAAACACTTCTCAAAAGCACCTAGATCAATGGCCATTAGGTAAATAATACCATTATAACAATAAATGGTATTATCTAAATATGACGGGAAGAGAAAACCCAAGCATAGACCTTGGGAATGTAACTCGCAAATGTTCATGGAGGTCATTAGCCGCAGAAGCAGGAAGGGAGTTTGGAACCTGGCATAAGACAGGCGTGCATTTATATCGTGGCACAGCAACAGAACAGCTGTGTGACATCTAGTAGCTTCCATCATCTTTCTGAACCTATTTCCTACTTTTCAAAGTGAACTACAACTACATTTGTCTCTAGGTTATTGGGGGAATTAAGTTGAATTAGACAATATTTGTCATAGCACTTGTCATGTGGTCAGTTATAGAACAAATTTTAGTTCCTGTTCCTTCTTCCTATGCTCTAATCTTTACTCACAATCCTGGGCTTTTCCACTGTTCTACAGTATCTCTCTTTAGCAAAGCTATTTCTAACTTGGAATAGATTGGACTGGTAATGTGTAATATATCCATTAAAAGGGGAATACTGGCACAGGCAGACAAGTTGGTTCCTTGATTAAAGGCTAGCAGGCATGGTATGGTACATCAGAGCTTCACAGAAATGTTTCCTAGTTCTGCCCTGCAATACCTGATGCCTCAGTTGCCTACTATTATAACATTCACTCTGCTTCTGCCTATGACCTGCTTTGTAAAAGCATTTCAACATCTGGACCTTTATGGACTTTATGAAAGAAATAGCAAGATATCTTGTTTATTTTTTCCGTGAAAAATTTCCAACTTCCAGAGGTATTTTTCCCTTCTTTGGAGACAATAAATGTGTTAGCCTGGAAATAAACAATAGATATTAGAACCCACTTTTGTGCTGCCTTAAAAAGAGTGTCATGGTACTGAATTATTCAAGCTACCATTGCTCATTGGTATTATTATGCTCCTGGTACAGTAATTTTTAACAGATACTTCACAAGAGTTAAATTATACTCCTCCCACTTTTCTACTGTCTGAATTTGGAGAGTAGGCATAATTATATTATTTGAACCCCCATAAAAACTTTTTCATAGAAGCAAAATAAATAGGCCAATATCTCAAAATTCACTCACTACTCTAAAGCTCAATGCTTCAATAACTTAATTAAAGAGAGAATGAAGGAGGAGCTTCCTTGGGCATAGTATGTGTATGTTACTTACAGGAGCATGATTAGAGGCAAGATAATTGAGCTTTAGTCTTAAGTTCATCAATTCAATCATTCAGCATTTGCTATATGTATATATGTACTATATGTACACCCCCTCTGTTCTAAGCATAGTGCTATCCTGTGACTTATTAAAAAAATTAAAAAGGCACAACACACCTGGCCAGACAGGGTTCATAAATACTTTCACGTTTTGGGAATGGCCAATTCTTAAATTATTAACTTTGGGGTAATTATCATGCAAATAATTCAGTTTCTGTGACGATTAAAAATACACATTTCCTGTTACCAGTTTCATAAAGGTGTGATGAATATTCAAGTGCTAATCTTTGAGCTCCTTTTTTGCCCATAAGTGGGCAACTAGGATGATCAGTTCTCATGCAGTAGAAGAAAAAAGATTTTAAAGATTATCATCTTTATTGTTTTTTTCAGTAATTTCTCCAAGTTGACCTAAACCAGCAGGCTTTATTCACACAATTCTCACTGACTCAATGACATTTATATAGTATCTCAGCATGTTACCAATGTCTATTGACTTTTCTTACTTAGAACTCATCTTAACAATTTGCAATTTACTTTAAAAATGGTATTGTTGCCTCCTAGAATATTACGCTTGATTACTTTTCCTCAATCCTTTTAGAAAATTAGTCCCATTCTGATACTTTACTCTTCCTCTGAGTGTTAAATAGGAGATCATTAGCTCTAAGATTGTGTACTCCATGTCTTAGCTTTGTCCTAAACTCTCAAGCACCTCAGAGAAGTCTTAGCAGACATTTATTGATCTGGATACACTGTCATGAACATTCAGGAAAATATAAGAAATACTATTAAACATGGATGGTCCCCCACAGAAGCTTCTAATCTGAAAATATTTAAAGTTCAATAAAGATTCATGGATTAAGGTAGATATCAGGGATAAAAGGCACTATGTATCCTTAGGATTAAAATTGTTAGATTTCCCATTTGCTAGTGTCTAAGATTATAAACTCTCTATTATTTTTTTCATACTGTGGATTAAAAGTGATGCCAATTATATTTAATTAGCCGGCTTTTTGTATTCTAGGATCCAGCTAAATCTGGACATGCTATTTTGGGGGACATAGAGTGAAATGCAGGTTAACTAGAAGGATCACAAGATGGGTCTAAAAGCTTTGGTTCAGGATACCTTCTGTCACCTCTTCTGTTTCACTGGTCAAAGTAAGTCACATGACTGAACCTTATGACTGTGGGACAGGGAAAAATAGTAATATTTCTCTTACAGACAGCTAGTACAAATAACGTGACATTGGGGAGAGAGGTATAATCCTATTACACGTAGGCAGCAAATAATTGGAAATAATAGTACAATTTGTCATAGACTAACCTTTGGTTACCAAGTGTCATTTTCCTCCCTTTAAAGCACAGAATACATTTACTCCTCCACTGGGACAATTTGCAAAAGACTCAAAGTCTAGGATTTTGTAATAATTTCTACATCTGGGTCGATATGGTCAGATGTCAATTTCTACATCTGGCTCCTCTTGATCTGGGTTTTATGAAATAGGATGTCAGGTTTTTAGCAATTCATCTCAAAAAAACCCCCAAAAATAGTAATAGGGTGAGGACAAGATAATTGCTATAAATGCTTCCATTAAAAAAGAGTAAAATAGAAGGCATACCGTAGTCGTTCGTCCATAATTATTTTAAAACCTTGTTGCTAATGTTCCTTAATGAAGCTCCAGTAATGTTCCCCCATAATTGTTTTTCAGTCGATCCATCTCTTTGCTCCTGGCTCCACCTCCTGCCTGACCTTTTCTTTATATTATCTTTGTTGGAATGGACTCATATGGAGAGGGCTGCTGCCTGCCTATAGAAATGGGAGTCTGGGTAAAACTTACTAATTTTGTCTTGAACAATCACAATCCTGTCTAATCCCCACTGAGCTCTTTGAGTAGTACAAGTTTCTCAGAAAACTAGTTGGCTTCACCTGTGTCTCTATTTCTGCTTTGCAACTAAGATCGTCTATACCATTTTTCTAGAGTCCACATATATGCGTTATTATATGATATTTGCTTTTCTCTTTCTGATTTACTTCACTCTGTAAGACACTCTCTAAGTCCATCCACATCTCTACAAATGACCCAATTTCTTTCCTTTTTATGGCTAATCTTCCACTGTATATATGTACCACATCTTCTTTATCAATTTCTCTGTCAATGGACATTTAGGTTGCTTCCATGTCCTGGCTATTGAAAATAGTGCTGCTATGAGCATTGGGGTGCATGTGTTTTTTTGAATTATGGTTTTCTCTGGG
This sequence comes from Aethalodelphis obliquidens, assembly GCF_003676395.1. Classification (NCBI taxonomy): domain Eukaryota; kingdom Metazoa; phylum Chordata; class Mammalia; order Artiodactyla; family Delphinidae; genus Aethalodelphis; species Aethalodelphis obliquidens. The sequence continues at coordinate 7,834,087 of NW_020838008.1, forward strand.
TATATGCCCAGTAGTGGGATTGCTGGATCATATGATAGTTCTATTTTTCGTTTTTTAAGGAACCTCCATACTGTTTTCCATAGTGGCTGTATCAATTTACATTCCCACCAAAAATATATGAGGGTTCCCTTTTCTCCACACCCTCTCCAGCATTTATTGTTTGTAGATTTTTTGATGATGGCCATTCTGACCGGTGTGAGGTGATACCTCATTGTAGTTTTGATTTGCATTTCTCTAATGATTAATGATGTTGAGCATTCTTTCATGTGTTTGTTGGCAATCTGTATATCTTCTTTGGAGAAATGTCTATTTAGGTCTTCTGCCCATTTTTGGATTGGATTGTTTGTTTTTTTGATATTGAGCTGCATGAGCTGCTTGTGTATTTTGGAGATGAATCCTTTGTCAGTTGCTTCGTTTGCAAATATTTTCTCCCATTCTGAGGGTTGTCTTTTCATCTTGTTTATGGTCTCCTTTGCTGTGCAATAGGTTTGAAGTTTAATTGGGTCCCATTTGTTTAGTTTTCTTTTAATTTTCATTACTCTAGGAGGTGGGTCAAAAAAGATGTTGCTGTGGTGTATGTCAAAGAGTGTTCTGCCTCTGTTTTCCTCTGAGAGTTCTATAGTGTCTAGTCTTAAATTCAGTATGGATACCAAGGGGGAAAAGGGTGGGGTGAGAGGAACTGGGAGACTGGGATTGACACATATACATTATTGATACTATGTATAAAATGGACAAGCGATGGGAACATGCTGTATAGCACCAGGAACTCACCTAGTGCACAGTGGTAACCTAAATGGGAGGGGAGTCCAAAAGGGAGGGGATATCTGTATGTGTATGACTGATACATTTTGTTGTGCAGTGGAGGCTAACACAACATGGTAAAGCAACCATACTTCAATAAAAATTAATAAAAAAAATAAGTCATGGAGATGTAATGTACAGCATGGTGACTATAGTTAATAATACTGTATTGTATATTTGAAAGTTGCTAAGAGAGTAGATCTTAAAAGTTCTAAAAATATTTATAACCATGTGTGGCAATAGATGTTGATTAGACTTACTGTGGTGATCATTATACAAATATCAAATCATTAAGTTATATACCTGAAACTAATATAATGTTATAAAGCAATTACATCTCAATTTAAAAGATTTAAGACTGAATTAATAAAACAAAAAATAGAGGCAAACCTTAAATAAAGATCACAGAGAAAGAAAAAAACCAAAAAAAACTAGTTGGTTTTATATATTTTTGATCCCAGTAAATTCTGTATGCCAGTAGTGACACCCACCCTTCTTTTTGATATATGCCTCTTTCTCCAGACTTATTTACAGGATACTTGAGCATTTCAGGTTTCAACAGTGGATCCATGCCCTTAATCTTATTTCCTTGAGCAGTGTTGTCCACTGAACATGCAACTGACCATACTTTAATTAATTAAGCAAATTTTAAAGAATTTTTGAAGATTGTGCTCTTGATTTGAACTTCAAATGTACTCTAATTCGCTCATTTTGTATTAAAAAATTCTGTCATATCTCTTCTGATTATCTCAACTTGGGTTATGAGTTTTCTGGCATTCTTAGCTATTCAAATTTGGTAGGAGAAGAACATGGCAGAGACTCTTATCAGAGACCCACTAGCCTCTAAGCTTCCATCTTTCCCTGTACAGTTGTCCCTCTTCAGTTTCTGCAGGGGATTGGTTCCTGCTCGCTCCTATGGATACCAAAACCTGAAGATGCTCAGTCTCTTACAGAATGATGTAGTACAGTCTGCCGTCTGAAACCGTCTGGGTTTCTCATTCACAAGTACAGAGGACAGACTGTATAACTCTTTCCCCCTTTGCCAGTACAGGAAACTTCCATCTAGTTTTGCAGGTTGAAAGTAGTATTAATGAGTAATACTGATGCTGAATAATCACACATTCTTCCAAGTCTATTATTTTATGCCTGAAAAAAAGTTTTTAAAAATATATTGCATTTTTCTTTGTGTTCTGTCCTATTATCCTCCTCTTAAGATAATGATGGTGGATTTTCTTCAAAGAAGAAAATGGACATAGGAAACTAAGGAAGAATACAGCAATTGCTTTTCTAAATATTATCCTCCTACAGATGACCTTATTGAATTTTCTTTCCTCCCTCTGTTACTATTGCCATTTTCCTTTGCCAGAGAGCTGAATCAGAAGCTATTTAGATGAAGTTAGGTATGCCTCAACTATGATATTATACTACATTCTTTACAAAGAGGATTTTTGTGAAGTATCTCAATATTATAAGTTTGTTTCAGTGGGAAGCAAGATGCTGTATAAGCATAGTAAATTTTGGCTTTTTATCCACTTGGATGTTCTTATAATGTCCACACTTGGATATATTGGTAAGACTAGCTCCATTGACAGAACATATATGTTAAGTCTCTATACCTTTGTATTCAATATTTTTACTATTAATTTTATCTTTTATGCCATTTGGTTAATTTGGATTAAACTGTTTTTAACATGGGGAAAACATTCACTTACATTTGAAGAGGAGAATATATATATGAACTTCTTAGGTATTTTAGGGAATTAAAACTTTCAGTTGTGCATAATGTAGGTAAATATTGGGCAGTGCTTTATTTTTAGTCCTTCTTTTGTTCTATATATATATTCTATATATATATTCTATATATATTAGGTACTTTCTATGAAGTGGCTAGCATACTATGGGGAACACAGGCCTTTAAATGAGTTTTCAATACAAACTTATAAGTAAATTGAGGCAAAAATGTCTTATGAGAAGGTATTAGATAATGTGAAGAATAATTAAATACAACAGAGGATTGAAGTAAAGAGGGACTGGTTAACAAGAAGTAAAGAGAACTCTAAAGAATACAAGAATAGCAAATATAAGGAGCAGCCACTACCACTAACTCTGAGATAGAACATCCAAGAAAAAGCCCATGTCCTTCTCCCAAGGGCTGAGATCCAGACCTTGTTGGAGAGGGCCTTCCATGGTTCACTGTATGCAGCTAAGTCACTGTAGTGCTGCACCAGCAGAACTTGCTGGAAATCTACCCTCTAGAACTTTCCAGAAATAGATCCTCTTGGGTGTTGGGGAAAACTGTTGATGAGGAGGTGTTTTATCAGACACACTGCTACAAAATGTGCCCAAAGAGGAAAGTGCACAGCAAGAGCTGGGCACTGGAGAAGCCACACACTTTGGGAACTGACTGAGCAGGGCTCACAGGAAGCAGGGAGCAAACCCTTTTCTCCTGATATTTCTCTATAGTACTTTTTATTGACAAAGTTAAAATGTGCCTGCCAAAGAAAATATTTAAAGGGCCCAAATCCATTTTCACAAAGCAGGCAAAAAGAATGAATTGGAGCTGAGAGGCAATAAATGGTTAACTGGCACAGATAGGTACCTAACAAAATCCATGATGAAGAGATCTAGTGAGTGAAAGCTTTAAGTTGAGATCTAATGAATTGGAAAGTTCTGCTGCTGCTAGCAAAATAGATAAGTAGTTATTCTAGAAAAACATTTTTTATCTCAGTCAGTGCTGAAAGCTGATTACATGTGATAGATATCTAAAAATATACGGGAAGGTACATACACACACACACACACAAAGGGAATTCTTGGGGGACATAAATGAAGAAATAAAATCTGAGTAGTAAACAGGAGTAAATTCTGGGCTTTCCGAAGATGTCTGCTAAGAGCAGGAAACCAGGAGTAGTTTTAAGAGCTACTTATGAAAGGTGACAATGTCTTAAGCCCGTACAAGGTAAGGTACAAATCAGACTCTCATATTTAGGTTTGCATCTTAAGGGGAAAATGTTAATCAGGGAAAAATTTACTCCATCACAGAAACATGAACATAGTAACTATTTTTTAGCCACAGCACAGGATAGGAAAAAAAAAAAAAAGAATTTCCCTAGAGAGTTTGTAATTCAGTCTCTACCAACAAGGTTTTGGGCTTAAGTCTCCATTACCAAGGCATCTCAGAAAACCTAAAGCCAGTAAAATTAACTAAAGATGGGCTTCCCTTGTGGCGCAGTGGTTGAGAGTCCTCCTGCCGATGCAAGGGACGCGGGTTCGTGCCCCGGTGCAGGAGGATCCCACATGCCGCGGAGCGGCTGGGCCCGTGAGCCATGGCCACTAAGCCTGCGCGTCCGGAGCCTGTGCTCTGCAACGGGAGAGGCCACAACAGTGAGAGGCACATACCGCAAAAAAAAAAAAAAAAAAAAAAAATTAACTAAAGATATCCTGAGATAGTAACTAACTCCTTGGCCACTTGGTATGAGTAAATGCAAATCTTCTCTAGAGGAACTCATCATATGAGCTCAAAATCCAAAATTAAGAGCACATAAGAAAATATGCTACCATAAGAGATAACAATCACATTTTAATTGACAATTAAAAAATATATAAACAATGAATCAAAATTCTTTAAAAACACAGATAAAATGTGAAAAGAAAATTTTAAAATAGAAAAAATTATGATTACAAACTGATAATTTAATGGACAAATTATACAGCATATGGAGCACACTTGAGAAAATAAACTGACATAGAAATCTGAAGAAGTTATTGATGGAAGTGTGAAGAAAAAATAGATAAAATATGACAGATTAGGGCTTCCCTGGTGGCGCAGTGGTTGAGAGTCCGCCTGCCGATGCAGGGGACACGGGTCATGCCCCGGTCCGGGAAGATCCCACATGCCTCAGAGTGGCTAGGCTCGTGAGCCATGGCTGCTGAGCCTGCACGTCCGGAGCCTGTGCTCTGCAACGGGAGAGGCCACAGTAGTGAGAGGCCCGCATACCACACACACACAAAAAAAATGACAGATTAAAAGGTATAAAAAATAAAATTAAAAGATCTAAGTTAAGTTGAATTAGAGTTACACAGGAAATATTAGGAATTAGTTGCAAAGGTATATTGGAAAAATAACTGAGAAGAGGTTAGTTAGGCAAAGGGAAAGTAGAATTGAGGTTGGGGTGTGCTATGGATTGGTTTGTGCCTCCCCACCTAAAATTTGTATATTGAAGCCCTAACCCCAAATGTGATGGTATTTGAAGATGCAGTCTTTGGGATGTAGCTAGAGTTAGGTTAGGTTCTGAGAGTGGGGGCCTCATGATGGCATTACTGGTCTTATAAGAAAGGAGAGATATCTTTCTGTCTTTCTCCATGTGCACATACTGAAGAAACACCATATGAAGATGTAGTGAGAAGATGGCCATCTGCAACCCAAGAAGAGTGCCCTCACCAGAAACTGATCAGTTGGCACCTTGATCTTGATTTCTTCAGAGTATGTTGGCTAAAAAATCAGTCTTGACTATATTGTAGAGTTCAAGTTCAGGGAAGAAATTAACCTGGAGTTTCTATGTGGAGGCTAGATTATAAAAAGCCCTGTCATCTGTGCTTAAGAGTAATTTATATGCAAAAGGCAAGAGGAGCCTTTGAAGTATTTTGAGATATAGACTTCATCCTAGGTAATATTGAAGTGTTTAGGTAAATACATTAAAACTGGTTGTGGCTTAAAAAGTGAGTTGCTCGATGTCAGCAAGATGGCAGACTAGGGCACTCCAGGCCCTTCTTCCCCTACAGAGACCCTGAATTAACAATAATAAACAGTTGAGGGAACTGTAGTGTACCCCACCCAATCTTTGATTGGGGTGTACTCCCACCCTTCCTTTCTGCAGTGTAGCTTTCCTGTCCCTTAAATAACTGTCCTGTCTCTCTTACTTTTAAATTCTAAATTTGTAGTTTTGATTTAAAAAACTACCTTCCTCACAGCTTATGATTTCTCTGCTTAAGAGCTTTGGATACTTTTTAATGGATTATATCTAAATTATTTGGCAAAACACTTTAGGGCTTTCATAATAAACCATAAATAATATCTAGGCTCATCACCATAGGTTCCCAAGCATCTCAGATTCTATGATCCAGAACAATCTATTAGATTTCTTGTTACCATTCATTTGCAGTGTTATCTAGAGTGTGTGTAGATTCTAAAGTCAAATCACCTGAGTTCCAATTCCAACTCTTCCACTCATCAGCTGTGTGACCTTGACATGTTACCTGCCTTTCTAGTCCTGTTTTGCTACATATGTAAAATGTATATGGGATGCTTAATAAGTGTTAGCTAGTATTTTGCTTAGATAGGCCTTATCATTCTCTACTCAATTTCAGAAACTCAATGTAACTGTCTGTTTTCCTATTACATTTATCTGGATTTACCCCCAGAAAAAAATTCACCACTTTCTTCTTCCAAAAGTACTTTCTATACAGCTTTGCTAGAGAGCCTTTATTATCTATTATCTACCCATTTATCTATTACTCTATCTACTTATTTCCATTAGTTTATAAGTCTGCCCAAGTAGACAGAAGACCTGAAAGCAGGGACCATGTAGTAGTCTTTGTGCTCCCGTTGTCTAGCTGCTTGATAAATATTTGTTGCATAGATAAGTGGACAAAATATAAAGACTAAATTATCAAGAAAATAGTGGAAAGTAAATGATTATATATAATTAGTAAATTTTACAACACTTTTGTCCAGAAACATGAACACATAACATTACCAAAAATGAGTAATCTTTAAGAGTACTTTACTTTTTAATGTTTTATTTCCTATTTCCTTTAGAAAAATGCAGAATATCAGCCACAGTGATAAAGTGTGAATGTTACCATAATAAAAGGATGGGGGTAATTCTTGTTGCTTGATTATAAAGATGCAATACAATTAGATTTGGTCTCTTCCCAGTTTAATTTAGTTTATCCCCTTAGGAGAGATCCATTCACCATATTTAATTAAGCTATAATATAACTCAGTGTAGTAAATATTTTCCAGAAAAAAAATCTTAATGAGTTGAAGACATGCACCAAAATATTCTGATTTCTCTATAAGAATACTTGTTTTTATTGTATTAATAATGCTTAAGAGGCAAATCTTACTTCCTAAAGTAATTCTGCTTAAAAATTTCATTAAAAACACCTCAAAGTTTAGATGCCAACAGACCAAATTTAGATAGGATTTAGAACTGTTAGAAATTTTAACTTTTTCCCCAATCTGAATAAAAGAAAAAAATGTAATGATAGAGGAAAAGAAAGGAAGGAAAGAATAGAAGAAAGGAGGAAGTGAGGGGGGAAAGTGAATGAAGGAGAAGGGAAGGGAAGAAAAGGAGGAAATCCCAATTTCCTATGCTAAATCAAAATGAGATGTTACCGAACAGCATGTGAAGTAATTATTATTCAACACAAGTCACAATCTTTTTTGCTTAAAATGCTCAGATTTTCTATCTGTCTTACTTAAGATAATCAACACAGTTTTACAGTTAACATTTAGCATCTGACTTTCAGCATACATCCAAAGAAAAAAGGTGTTCACCTAATTGCAGAATGTGTATCAGTGATACAATCTCTTAGAAAGAATTCTGACTTGGATCACATTCCTTTTCTTATCGTCACCGGCATTATCAGCCATGGATTGAAGACTATTCCTACAAGTTGGAGCTTGGAAACATTCCTTAGTAGGAGCTGTGCTATTGCCTTAGGATAGCGTGTAACACCTTTGAGAGCTGAACAGAGTTCTTAATCTTCATTTTATTATAGAAATTCAACAGTCTTGTAAAGCTTCAAAAATAATTACACAGCCATGAAACTTCATCAGTGCCAAACAATCTATGATATCAAAACTAACTGACTGTGAGTCTAATCTTAAGGGACCTTACCAAAGAATGGTAATGTGTATTTCAGTATTCATTCTCTTTTCCTGGCTCCCATATGATTTCCATCAAGTTAAGAAACCATTTTTCCATGTTCCAATGATATCTCTACTGGGGATCCAGAAATCATGCTCTGATATTCTCCCTTTTGCATCATTATCAGTGATGCATTTTTTGAAATGAGGACTTGGATGACAATTTGAAAGATGACAGAACAGAATCTTCCAGAGTGTTTGTCATGATATTGCCTCGGTGGTGTTTAAAGCAGCAAAATCTTTATTTGAGAAGAAACTAAGAACATATGACTATGACTGGAAAACACCAGGGAGAAGATAGTTGAGGAGGAAAACATGTAATTTAAAAGGTTACTTTTTGGTGCTCCTTCCACATAAATACAGCCCATCCTGAACTCTCCACAGACTGGCCTATGACTTGCAATACTGTGCCTTCTAGAATTGCAGTTCTTCTGCTATTCCCAAGTAAACTCAAGTTCAGAAACCCCATTAAAGGCTCTGGCCTAGAGTTTCTTCTTGCTCCTGTCTTTGCCACCCGACCAAACTCTGGAGCTTCTGTGGCCCTGCATAGCATGCAGTGACTCCCCTATAGGATCTCCATATGGCTGAACAGGGTCTTGGTGCTCTGACCTGGTGTCAGGCCTGAGCCTCTGAGGTGGGAGAGCCTAGTTCAAGACATTGGACCACCAGAGACCTTCCAGCCCCATGTAATATCAATTGGTGAAAGATCTCCCAGAGATTTCTGTCTCAAGACTAAGACCCAGCTCCACTCAATGACCAGCAAGCTCCACTGCTGGACACCCCCATGCCAAACAAATAGCAAGACAGGAACACAAACCCACCTATTAGCAAAGAGGCTACTTAAAATCATACTAAGTTCACAGACACCCCAAAACACACCACCGGACACGGTACTGCCCAACAGAAAGACAAGATCAAGCCTCATCCACCAGAACACAGGCACCAGACGCCTTCACCAGGAAGCCTACACAACCCACTGAACCAATCTTACCCACTGGGGTCAGACACCAAAAACAATGGGAACTATGAACCTGCAGCCTGCGAAAAGGAGACCCCAAACACAGTAAGTTAAACAAAATGAGAAGACAGACAAATAGGCAGCGTATGAAGAAGCAAAGTAAAAACCCACCAGCCCAAACAAATGAAGAGGAAATAGGCAGTCTACCTGAAAAAGAATTCAGAGTAATGATAGTAAAGATGATCCAAAATCCTGGAAATAGAATGGAGAAAATGCAAGAAACATTTAACAAGGACCTAGAAGAACTAAAGAAAAAACAAACTGTAATGAATAACACAATAAATGAAATTAAACATTCTCTAGAAGGAATCAATAGCAGAATAACTAAGGCAGAAGAATGGATAAGTGACCTGGAAGATAAAAGAGTGGAAATAAATACTGCAGAGCAGAATAGAGAAAAAAGAATGAAAAGAATTGAGGACAGTCTCAGAGACCTCTGGGACAACATTAAACACACCAACATTTGAATTATAGGGGTCCCAGAAAAAGAGAAAAAGAAAGGGACTGAGAAAATATTTGAAGAGATTATAGTTGAAAACTTCCCTAATATGGGAATAAATAGTCACTCAAGTCCAGGAAATAGAGTCCCATATAGGATAAATCCAAGGAGAAACATGCCAAGACACACATTAATCAAACTATCAAAAATTAAATACAAGGAAAAAGTATTAAAAGCAGGAAGGGAAAAGCAACAAATAACATACAAGGGAATCCCCATAAGGTTAAGAGCTGATCTTTCAGCAGAAACTCTGCAAGCCAGAAGGGAGTGGCAGGACATATTTAAAGTGATGAAAGGGAAAAACCTACAGCCAAGATTACTCTACCTAGCAAGGATCTCATTCAGATTCAATGGAGAAATTAAAACCTTTACAGACAAGCAAAAGCTAAGAGAATTCTGCACCACCAAACCAGCTTTACAACAAATGCTAAAGGAACTTCTCTAGGCAGGAAACACAAGAGAAGGAAAAGACCTAAAATAAGAAACTCAAAACAATTAAGAAAATAGTAATAGGAACATACATATCGATAACTACCTTAAATGTAAATGGATTAAGTGCTCCAACCAAAAGACACAGACTGGCTGAATGGATACAAAAACAAGACCCGTATATATGCTGTCTACAAGAGACCCACTTCAGAGCTAGGGACACATACAGACTGAAAGTGAAGGGATGGAAAGAGATATTCCATGCAAATGGAAATCAAAAGAAAGCTGGAGTAGCAATTCTCATATCAGACAAAATAGACTTTAAAATAAAGACTATTACAAGAGACAAAGAAGGACATTACATAAGGAGCAAGGGATCAATCAAAGAAGAAGATATAACAATTGTAAATATTTATGCATCCAACATAGGAACACCTCAATACAAAAGGCAAATGCTAACAACCATAAAAGGGGAAGCCAACAGTAAGACAATAGTAGGGGATTTTAACACCCCACTTTCACGAGTGGACAGATCATCCAAACAGCAAATAGATAAGGAAACACAAGCTTTAAATGACACATGAAACAAGATGGACTTAATTGATATTTATAGGACATTCCATCCAATCACAACAGAACACACTTTCTTCTCAAGTGCTCATGCAGCATTCTCCAGGTTAGATCATTTATTGGGTCACAAATCAAGCTTTGGTAATTTTAAGAAAATTGAAATTGTATCAAGTATCTTTTCTGACCACAGTGCTATGAGACTAGATATCAGTTACAGGGGAAAAAAAAAAAAAAAAAAACTGTAAAAGATACAAACACATGGTGGCTAAACAATACACTACTAAATAATCAAGAGATCACTGAAGAAATCAAGGAGGAAATCAAAAAATACCTAGAAGCAAATGACAATGAAAACACAACAACCCAAAACCTATGGGATGCAGCAAAAGCAGTTCTAAGAGGGAAGTTTATAGCTATACAAGCCTACCTCAAGAAACAAGAAAAATCTCAAATAAACAACCTAACCTTACACCTAAAGCAATTAGAGAAAGAAGACCAGAAAAACCCAAAGATAGCAGAAGGAAAGAAATCATAAAAATCAATTCAGAAATAAAGGAAAAAGAAATGAAGGAAACAGTAGTAAAGATCAATAAAACTAAAAGCTGGTTCTTTGAGAAGATAAACAAAATAGATAAACCATTAGCCAGACTCATCAAGAATAATAGGGAAAAGACTCAAATCAACAGAATTAGAAATGAAAAAGGAGAAGTAACAACTGACACTGCAGAAATACAAAGGATCATGAGAGATTACTACAAGCAGCTATATACCAATAAAATGGACAACCTGAAGAAATGGACAAATTCTTAGAAAAGCACAACCTTCCAAGACTGAACCAGGAAGAAACAGAAAATATAAACAGACCAATCACAAGCACTGAAATTGAGACTGTGATTAAAAATTTTTCAAAAAACAAAAGCCCAGGACCAGATGGCCTCATAGGCGAATTCTATCAAACATTTAGAGAAGAGCTAACACCTATTCTTCTCAAACTATTCCAAAATATAGCAGAGGGAAGAACACTCCCAAACTCATTCTACGAGGCCACCATCACCCTGATACCCAAACCAGACAAAGATATCACAAAAAAAGAAAATTATAGACCAATATCACTGATGAACGTAGATGCAAAAATCCTCAACAAAATACTAGCAAACAGAATTGAACAACACATTAAAAGGATCATGCACCATGATCAAGTGGGGTTTATCCCATGAATGCAAAGATTTTTCAGTATATGCAAATCAATCAATGTGATACATCAAATTAACAAATTGAAGGATAAAAACCATATGATAATATCTGTAGATGCATAAAAAGATTTCAACAAAATTCAACACCCGTTTATGGTAAAAACCCTCAAGAAAATAGGCATAGAAGGAACTTACCTCAACGTAATAAAGGCCATGTATGACAAAACCACAGCCAACATCATTCTCAATGGTGAAAAACTGAAACCATTTCCTCTAAGATCAGGAACAAGACAAGGTTGTCCACTGTCACCACTATTATTCAACGTAGTTTTGGAAGAGTTAACCACAACGATCAGAGAAAAAAGAAATATAAGGAATCCAAATCAGAAAAGAAGAAGTAAAACTGTCATTGTTTGCAGATGACATGATAATATACACAGAGAATCCTAAAGATGCCACCAGAAAACTACTAGAGCTAATCAATGAATTTGGTAAAGCTGTAGGATACAAAATTAATGCACAGAAATCTCTTGGACTCCTATACACTAATGATGAAAAATCTGAAAGAGAAATTAAGGAAACACTCCCATTTACCATTGCAACAAAAAGAATATAATACCTAGGAATAAACCTACCTAAGGAGACAGAAGACCTCTATGCAGAAAACTTTAAGGTGACTGATTAAAGAAATTAAATACAAATCAAACAGATGGAAAGATATACCATGTACTTGGATTAGAAGAATCAACATTGTGAAACATTGCTATACTGCCCAAAGCAATCTACAGATTCAATGCAATCCCCATCAAACTACCAATGGCATTTTTCACAGAACTAGAACAAAAAAATTCACAATTTGTGTAGAAACACAAAAGACCCCGAATAGCCAAAGCAATCTTGAGAAACACAAACGGAACTGGAAGAACCAGGCTCTCTGACTTCAGACTATACTAAAAAACTACAGTAATCTAGACAGTATGGTACTGGCACAAAACAGAAATATAGATCAATGGAACAGAAATATGGATCAATAGATCAGGATAGAAAGCTGAGAGATAAATCCACTCACATATGGTCACCTTATCTTTGATAAAGGAGGCAAGAATATACAATGGAGAAAAGACAGTCTCTTCAATAAGTGGTGCTGGGAAAACTGGACAGCTACATGTAAGAGAATGAAATTAGAACACTCCGTAACACCATACACAAAAATGAACTCAAGGGCTTCCCTGGTGGTGCAGTGGTTGAGAGTCTGCCTGCTGATGCAGGGGACACGGGTTCATGCCCCGGTCTGGGAAGATCCCACATGCCGTGGAGCAGCTGGGCCCATGAGCCATGGCTGCTGAGCCTGCGCTTCCAGAGCCTGTGCTCTGCAATGCGAGAGGCCACGTCAGTGAGAGGCCCGCATACTGCCAAAAAAAAAAAAAAAAAAGAACTCAAAATGGCTTAAAGACCTAAATGTAAGCCCAGACACTATAAAACTCTTAGAGGAAAACATAGGCAGAACACTCTATGACATACATCACAGCAAGATCCTTTTTGACCCACCTACTAGAGAAATGGAAATAAAAACAAAAACAAACAAATGGGACGTAATGAAACTTGAAAGCTTTTGCACAGCAGAGGAAACCATAAACAAGACAAAAAGGCAGCCCTCAGAATGGGAGAAAATATTTGCAAATGAAGCAAATGACAAAGGATATATATAGGAGATATTTATAGGAGAATAAAATGGCACTTCTGATACTTTTGATAACCCTAAAAATGTTCAGGAACCCTAACCATCTAGCTGTCTTCTTCCACATAGGTGGTTGATATGCATGAGTTACCTTTTTTTTTTTTTCCCTCTAGAAACCCAAATAAACCACAAGCTTAGCAGTTATATCTGCATCTGCACAACTGGAAAAAAAAACTGGAAAAGTCATCACTGATGTCTATATATTGTTTGTTTTCTACAAATAAATGATCTGTAACTCATAATAATATAATTATTTTAATATCCCTTTCTCCTCCTAGTCACTGAAGTTTTTTTCTCAGCTAAAACTAGTGTTTTAAATTTTAAGGTTCTGGGCTTCCCTGGTGGCACAGTGGTTGAGAGTCCGCCTGCTGATGCAGGGGATGCGGGTTCGTGCCCCGGTCCGGGAGGATCCCGCGTGCCACAGAGCGGCTGGGCCCGTGAGCCATGGCCGCTGAGCCTGCGCGTCTGGAGCCTGTGCTCCGCAATGGGAGAGGCCACAATGGTGAGAGGCCCGTGTACCGCAAAACAAAACAAAACAAAACAAAACAAAAAATTAAGGTTCCATATCAAACTTTATTACTTTAAGAATCATGTGTACCTTATTTATTTTTTATTTCAAATTCTTGAATCCTAAAATCTAAACTGAGATATTTAGAATAATAGTCACTTCCATGCAGGGGATGAGATACCAAATCACCATGAGACCCGAATTTACAATTTACGTAGAGGACAGAATTGAAGAACATGATAGAATTAGGGAAAAATCAATGACTGAGTTCCTAAGTGAGCTGAGTACAGTAGGAGCTCAAAATAGAAATAGTTAAAAGTATAGAACCACAGTTTTAAAAAATACTGGTTCTATAAATAGGGGATAGTGATGTATGAGGTACCTGGCTTGGATATGATGCTTTCTCAGTCTAAATTCCTCATGATAACCTTGTTGTAAAGTCTAAATAGCATAACCCATGAAAAGCAAGTACCAGAGCTTTGCATGTATGTGTTGGTACTTGATACCTTATTATCTTATTATCTATGTGGAGTAGAAGAATGAAAGAAATTCTGATGGATGAAATATGACTTGAATTGGTCACTGAAGTTGTTATAGGATTTTAAAAGGTAATCTGAGTATGCTAATTCAAGGAGGAAAGCAAACAAAGGCATGGAGGAAGAAACACACATGCTTCCTTAGGAGATAACAGAGAAAACTGCCCTATTAGAGTAAAAGATTCTTGGAGAGAATAAGAAACCTGATAACAAATTTGGATGTCATATGGGCCACCTATTAAAGATCAAGTAAAATAACTGAAATTAAAAACTTTTCCCAAATTATCTAAATCTTTTGTCAAACACAGAATCATAGTGTGACTTAATCCTAGAGAAAGGCTTTGTAATAAATTCTACTTTTACTATTATCTGTCATAATAGGCTAGTTATGTGGCAATAACAAATTACTCCCCAAATTCAATGGCTAAATACAATGAAAGTCTGTTTCCACTAACAGCATATGTCCAATGTGCACTACCTGAGGTCTCTGAATATCATGGCCATTCAGAGACACAACACTAATGAGGACTCAAGTCTCTACACAAGCTTCCACTAGTGTAAAGGCAGAAAAGACTGCAGACCATACTCTGGCTTATAAAATTACAGCCTACAGCTGAAGCATGCCGTTTCTGTCTCAGTTGAAGACTTGGTCAAAACAAGACACATGGCTGCCTGACTCACAGACAGCTAATAAGTGCAATTCTACTCAGAGAACCGAGTATTTTTGAGCCAGCCTTAATTACTCCATAATTGTAAATATTCATTTTGAATCACTGTTGCCTATTATACTAAAATAATTTTAGAATCTGAATATATCTTCTCATCTGGGAAAAAGTTTGCTATCTATTTATATTGTAAATTATGTACATTCTTTTAAATTTCTTAGTGTTTATCCTGATGATTACAATTAGCTTTTCAATTTTTAACAATCTAGTTCAGATTTTTTTTTTTTGAATTTTATTTATTTTTTTATACAGCAGGTTCTTACTAGTTATCTATTTTATACATGTTAGTTTATATATGTCAATCCCAATCTCCCAATTCATCCCACCACCACCACCCCACCACTTTCCCCCCTTGGTGTCCATAACTTTGTTCTCTACATCTGTGTCTCTATTTCTGACTTGCAAACGATTGTACCATTTTTCTACATTCTACATATATGCGTTAATATACGATATTTGTTTTTCTGACTGACTTCACCCTTTCTGACAGTCTCTAGGTCTATCCATGTCTCTACAAATGATTCAATTTTGTTCCTTTTTATGGCTAATATTCCATTGTATATATATATATCACATCTTTTTTATCCATTCGTCTGTTGATGGACATTTAGGTTGCTTCCACGTCCTGGCTAATGTAAATAGTGCTGCAATGAACACTGGGGAGCATGTGTCTTTTTGAATTATGGTTTTCTCTGGGTATATGCCCAGTAGTGGGATTGCTGGGTGATATGGTAATTCTATTTTTAGTGTTTTAAGGAACCTCCATACTTTTCTCCATAGTGGCTTTATCAATTTACATTCCTACCAACAGTGCAAGAGGGTTCCCTTCTCTCCACATCCTCTCCAGCATTTGCTGTTTGTAGATTTTCTGGTGATGCCCATTCTAACCAGTGTGGGGTGATACCTCATTGTAGTTTTGATTTGCATTTCTCTAATAGTGATGTTGAGCAGCTTTTCATGTGCTTCTTGGCCATCTGTATGTCTTCATTGGAGGGAAATCTATTTAGGTCTTCTGCCCATTTTTTGATTGGTTGTTTGTTTTTTTAATATTGAGCTGTATGAGCTGTTTACATATTTTGGAAATTAATCCTTTGTCCATTGACTCGTTTGCAAATATTTTCTCCCATTCTGAGGGTTGTCTCTTCATCTTATTAGTAGTTTCCTTTTCTGTGCAAAAGCTTTTCCATTTCATTAGGTCACATGTGTTTATTTTTGTTTTTATTTCTATTACTCCAAGAGGTGGGTCAAAAAAGATCTTGCCATGATTTATGTCAGAGTATTCTTCCTAAGTTTTCCTCTAAGAGTTTTATAGTGTCCGGCCTTACATTTAGGTCTTTAATCCATTCTGAGTTTATTTTTGTGTATGGTGTTGCAGAGTGTTCTAATTTCATTCTTTTACATGTAGCTGTTCAGTTTTCCCAGCACTTATTGAAGAGACTGTCTTTTCCCCATTGTATATCCTTGCCTCCTTTGTCATAGATTAGTTGACCATATGTGCGTGGGTTTATCTCTGGGCTTTCTATCCTGTTCCATTGATGTATATTTCTGTTTTTGTGCCAGTACCATGTTGTCTTGATTACTGTAGCTTTGTAGTATAGTCTGAAGTTAAGGATCTGATTCCTCCAGCTCCATTTTTTCCCCTCAAGATTGCTTTGGCTATTCAGGGTCTTTTGAGTCTCCATACCAATTTTAAGACTTTTTGTTATAGTTCTGAGAAAAGGGCCATTGGTAATTTGATAGGGATTACATTGAATCTGTAGGTTGCTTTGGGTAGTATAGTCATTTTCACAATATTGATTCTTCCAATCCAAGAACATGGAATATCTCTCCATCTATTGGTATCATCTTTGATTCTTTCATCAGTGTCTTATAGTTTTCTGAGTACAGGTCTTTTGCTTCCTTAGGTAGGTTTATTCCTAGGTATTTTATTCTATTTGTTGAAATGGTGAATGGGATTGTTTCCTTAATTTATCTTTCTGAACTTTTGTTGTTATTGTATAGGAATGCAAGGGATTTCTGTGCATTCATTTTGTATCCTGCAACTTTACCAAATTCATTGATTAGCTCTAGTAGTTTTCTGGTGGCATCTTTAGGATCGTCTATGTGTAGTGTCATGTCATCTGCAAACAGTGACAGCTTTACTTCTTCTTTCCAATTTGTATTCCTTTTTTTTTCTTTTTCTTCTATGATTGCTGTGGCTAGGACCTCCAAAACTATGTTGAATAATAGTGGCAAGAGTGGACATCCTTGTCTTGTTCCTGATCTTAGTGGAAATGCTTTCAGTTCTTCACCATTGAGAATGATGTTTGTCATGTATGGCCTTTATTATGTTAAGGTAGGTTCCCTCTATGCCCACTTTCTGGAGAGTTTTTATCATAAATGGGTTTGAATTCTGTCAAAAGCTTTTTCTGCATCTGTTGAGATTATCATATGGTTTTTATTCTTCAGTTTGTTAATATGGTGTATCACATTGATCGATTTGCATATATTGAAGAATCCTCGCATCCCTAGGATAAACCCCACTTGATCACAAAAGGGTATGATCCTTTTAATGTATTGTTGGATTCTGTTTGCTAGTATTTTGTTGAGGATTTTCACATCTATATTCATCAGTGATATTGGTCTGTAATTTTCTTTTTTTTGTAGTATCTCTGCCTGGTTTTGGTATCAGAGTGATGGTGGCCTCGTAGAATGAGTTTGGGAGTGTTCCTTCCTCTGCAACTTTTTGGAAGAGTTTGAGAAGGATGGGTGTTGCTGTTCTCTAAATGTTTGATAGAATTCACCTGTGAAGCCATCTGGTCCTGGACTTTTGTTTGTTGGAAGATTTTTAATCTTAGTTTCAATTTCATTATTTGTTATTGGTCTGTTCATATTTTCTATTTCTTCCTGGTTCAGTCTTGGAAGGTTATACCTTTCTAAGAATTTGTCCATTTCTTCCAGGTTGTCCATTTTATTGGCATAGACTTGCTTGAAGTAGTCTCTTAGGATGCTATGTATTTCTGCCGTGTCTGTTGTAACTTTTCCTTTTTCATTTCTAATTTTATTGATTTGAGTCCTCTCCCTCTTTTTCTTGATGAGTCTGGCTAAAGGTATATCAATTTTGTTTATCTTCTCAAAGAACCCGCTTTTAGTTTCACTGATTTTTTTGCTCTTGTTGTCTTCGTTTCTATTTCAGTTATTTCTGCTCCTTTTTGGTGATTTCTTTCATTCTACTAACGTTGGGTTTTGTTTGTTCTTTCTGTAGTTCCTTTTGGTGTAAAGTTAGATTGTTTATTTGACAGTTTTCTGGTTCCTTGAGGTCGGATTGTATTGCTATACACTTCCCTCTTAGAACTGCTTTTGCTGCATCCCATAGGTTTTGGATCATCGTGTTTTCATTGTCATTTGTCTCTAGGTATTTTTTGATTTACTCGTTGATTTTTTTCAGTGATCTCTTGGTTATTTAGTAACGTATTGGTTAGCCTCCATGTGTTTGTGTTTTTTTATGTTTTTTTCCCTGTAATTGATTTCTAATCTCATAGTGCTGTGGTCAGAAAAGATGGTTGATATGATTTCAGTTTTCTTAAATTTACTGAGGCTTGATTTGTGACCCAAGCTGTGATCTATCCTGGAGAATGTTCCGAGTGCACTTGAAGACAGTGTAATCTGCTGTTTTTGGCTGGAATGTCCTATAAATATCAACTAAATCTGCCTGGTCCACTGTGTCATGTAAAGCTTGTGTTTCCTTATTAATTTTCTATCTGGATGATCTGTCCATTGGTATAAGTGAGTTGTTAAAGTCCCCCACTATTATTGTGTTCCTGTTGATTTCCTCTTTTATAGTTGTTAGCAGTTGCCTTATGTATTGAGGCACTCCTATGTTGGGTGCATATATATATATAATTGTTATATCTTCTTGGATTGATCCCTTGGTCATTATGTAGTGTCCTTCCTTGTCTCTTGGAACAGTTTATTTTAAAGTCTAGTTTATCTGATATGAGTATTGCTACTCCAGCTTTCTTTTGCTTTCCATTTGCATGGAATATCTTTTTCCATCCCCTCACTTTCAGTCTGTATGTGTCCCTAGGTCTGAAGTGGGTCTCTTGTAGACAGCATATATACAGGTCTTGTTTTTTTATCCATTCAGCAAACCTGTGTCTTTTGGTTGGAGCATTTAATCCATTCACATTTAAGGTAATTATTGATATGTATGTTCCTATTGATATGTATGTATGTTCTTAATTCTCTTGGGTTTGTTGTTGTAGGTCATTTTCTTCTCTTGTGTTTCCCACTTAGAGAAGTTCCTTTAGCATTTGTTGTAGAGCTGGTTTGGTGGTGCTGAATTCTCTTAGCTTTTGCTTGTCTGTAAAGCTTTTGATTTTTATGTCGAATCTGAATGAGATCTTTGTCAGGTAGAGTAATCTTGGTTGTAGGTTTTTCCCTTTCATCACTTTTTTTTAAATGTGTAAATATTACAGTTTATTAAAAGTCATTATTAATTTCAAAACTGGAAAATTTGTCCCATATAAGTGGATAAGTTGAGAGATTCATATTAAATATAA
Source organism: Aethalodelphis obliquidens (assembly GCF_003676395.1). Classification (NCBI taxonomy): domain Eukaryota; kingdom Metazoa; phylum Chordata; class Mammalia; order Artiodactyla; family Delphinidae; genus Aethalodelphis; species Aethalodelphis obliquidens. Next base: position 7,853,579 of record NW_020838008.1, read on the forward strand.
CACATTTTAAGTTGTGTTTTGGGTTCAAATTTAAAATAAACATACAATTTTTTCACTGTTTATTATTTTTTTTAACTTTCTTGCAGAGTAAAGAGTTAAAAAACTCATCAAGTCCTAAGGTGCTATTGCATAGCAACTATTAAGAATATAATAAGGTAACA